>NW_026110981.1:0-49253 GCF_024679095.1 Eriocheir sinensis | reverse complement strand
AAATTTGCCCAGTGTAATAGTAGCCCCTTAAGGAACATTGTGGATTTATCTGAGCCTCGCTACTTCGGCAATATACAACTGTGCTGCTTGCTAAGTTGAGATTCTCGCCAGATGGACATATTGACAGTAGATGTATAATATTATCCATTGTATATATATTTTTTGTGTTTAATAATAGTAAGATAAATTATGGAACATAGTTTGTATTTGAATTCGACCCATCGTACAAGCACATACGAGAGTTGCTTATAATCCCTGCTCGATGCACCGTCAAGCCTGGTAGCATAATCACTATGGTATCCATCCACAGATAATCACGGCAGCTGTTGGTCAGACTGGCACAATAACTTCCCCTCCAGCTGAAAAATACTGCGAATACCGAATCCAGGTAAAAACTGATGTAACACAAGAAAGGTATTAGTATGTGTCTCTCTCCACAACACTGCCACTCCTGCGGGGGTGTCGACAAGAGATTTGTTTGGTCATGTCTTATGTGGTATTGGTGTGCTGGATATCCCTTCACTGGTAGCCTGGTAACATATAGTCCCAGGTCTTTATCTGCCTCTGTGTTGGATAGTGGAGTGTTTCCCATGTGGTATTGGTGTGCTGGACATCCCTTCACTGGTAGCCTGGTTACATACACTCCCAGGTCTTTCTCTGCCTCTGTGTTGGATAGTGGAGTGTTTCCCATGTGGTATTGGTGTGCTGGACATCCCTTCACTGGTAGCCTGGTTACATACACTCCCAGGTCTTTCTCTGCCTCTGTGGTGGATAGTGGAGTGTTTCCCATGTGGTATTGGTGTGCTGAATATCCCCTCCCAAGATGCAGGACCTTTTATTTTTCTTCATTGAATTGTAGCAGCCAGTTTTTGTTCCATTCCTGTAGCTTGGTGAGGTCTTCTGGTAGGAAATCCGCATTCAAGGGGTTAAAACAATCACCACCAACTCCACAAAAGGTTACATTAAACTTGAGTCCTCCACACGTACTATGCGCTTGCTTCCTCCAACACTCCAGTGATTTATAACATTATCACTTGCTCATCCCCCTTCAAACACCCATTTTTCTTCGAGCAGGTCGCCAGTGAAACATCAGAGGCCTGTTCCATATCTACCTCTAAGTAAGCTAACGCAACTCTTTTTTTTTTTTTTTTTTTTTTTTGTCCAAAGGCTCCTTCTGGAAGTCGCGTGCAGGTCGACGAAGTTACATCAAGGATTCGAGGGACAAGGAACTGTGCAATTGACTGGCTTCTTCTGAACGGGAGGAGTGAGAAGATGTACCCGCCAGACACCAGCTTAATTATCTGCGGCAAGAGGGTAGTGTCTTCACCTCTGACATCCAAGACCAATGAGATGTACGCAGCTTATCAAGGCACCAGCAGCAGCAGCCGCGGTGTCACTATCAAGTATACCGTCATCTAAGTCAAACGTTTCTGGATTTTCTCGCTCACTCCGTGGACGATGCAATCACTACTCCAATGTATCTGTACGGGCACGAATTCATTATTACACCTGCAATCCTTTCAGTTTGCCTCTTGCCCACGATGTTTCTTTGTTTAAAATCATATCACTGGCAAGCAAAGTCGGCTGATATAACTTAAACGAGGAACAGTAGCATCCTTATAGTGTCCTACAATAACCGCCCCAAGAAAATAAATATATGCAGCAGCTTCATGTATCATTCATACTCTCTCTCTCTCTCTCGGTTCACTAGTGCACTAGTGACTGACAGCCAACACGTTGCAAACCTATTAAATAATTACTTTTCCTCGGTGTTTAATAATAACAGTCCTCCCACCACTACCACCAACACCAGTACTAATGTAAATCCCGAGCATGCATTGTCTAACTTTGAAATAAAACCCGATGAAGTCCTTAAAGCCCTCAAATCACTTAAAACAAATAAAAGTCCTGGACCTGATAAAGTATATCCAACTCTGCTGAAAGAAACAAAGAGCGAAATACTCTCCTGCCTCACAACCGTATTCAATATGTCCTTGCGACAAGGCATTGTCCCTTCAGATTGGAAAAGGCTAACGTGACACCGATTTTAAGAAAGGAGACAAAAGTACCAGGTAATTACAGGCCCATTAGTCTAACTTCGGTTGTAGGTAAGCTACTTAAGGGCATAATTAGAGACAAAATTGTGAGTTACCTTGAAAGCCACTCATTAATTGGGGACTCACAACATGGCTTCCGAAACAAAAGATCCTGCCTATCAAATCTATTAACCTTTTATAACGACCTCTTCACTGTTTATGACGTAACCAAATCACTGGACGTAGTCTATCTTGATTTCCAGAAAGCGTTTGATAAAGTCCCGCATCATAAATTACTTTACAAATTAAAGCAAATAGGTATTGACGGTCAGGTAAACCAATGGATCGCGAATTGGTTGAGCAACAGACAACAAAGAGTAGTGATTGACGGATTTGACTCAGAGTGGGCGCCGGTCACTAGTGGCGTCCCTCAGGGCTCGGTTCTTGGCCCAGTGCTCTTCATTATTTACATCAACGACGTGGATGTTGGACTCAATAACCGCATTAGTAAATTTGCAGACGACACAAAGATTGGTAACTCGGTTCTCACTGACGAAGACAGGCAAAGCCTCCAAGAGGATTTGCACAAAATTTCAGCTTGGATAGATGGGAGATGCCCTTTAACGTAGACAAGTGCCAGGTCCTTCAAGTTGGAACGAGGAATAAGAAGTTTCATTACGAAATGCGCGGCGTTAAACTCAAAAGCGTTCAATGCGTCAAGGACTTGCGGGTCAAAATCGCGTCAAACCTCAAATTCTCACAGCAATGCATCGATGCAGCAAATAAAGCGAACAGAATGTTGGGCTTCATTAAAAGAAACTTTTTATTTAAGAATAAAGATGTAATACTCCCGCTCTACAACAGTTTAGTCAGACCCACTTGGAATATGCGGTACAGTTTGGTCTCCTCACCATGCAAAGGATATAGCTAAATTATAAGGAGTTCATCGTCGTGCAACCAAAATGATCCTTCCTTGCGCAACAAATCCTACGAAGAAAGGCTTTCTACCCTTAACATGTTCTCTCTTGAGAAACGTCGCCTCCGAGGAAAACTGATCGAATGTTTTAAAATACTTAATGATTTCACGAATGTAGACAGATCAACATTGTTTATGATCGATGACACTTTGCGTAAAACTCAGATGTAGACAAGTAAATTCAGACTGCACCAAATTTTTCTTCACCAACGTTGTAGTGCGAGAATGGAATAAGCTCCCATCATCAGTGGTCCAGTGTAACACGATTGACTCCTTCAAAAATAAGCTCGACCGTCACTTCCTTCAACTTAATATCAACTAGAGTAGAAATGCAACGTTTTGGAGTCTTCTGATTAATGTAAAATCACTTAGGTTTAAGGACAGACCACCAAGTCTGGACCATGGGGTCTGTGTGGTCTGATTTTCTATGTAAATCTATGTAATTCTCTCTCTCTCTCTCTCTCTCTCTCTCTCTCTCTCTCTCTCTCTCTCTCTCTCTCTCTCTCTCTCTCTCTCTCTCTCCGTGTCATTGCAGACATGCTAATGTTATGCTCAGAAATTTACTGATCACGTGAGTGCCGGCTACGTCGTTTTTTCCGTATTGTCTGCAAAGTTTGTTTTTATAGCACGGGAGGAAGCTCAAGAAAAAAAAAGCCCGCTAGAACCTGCTCAAATGACAACAACAACAACAACAACAACAACAACAACAACAACAACAATAACAATAACGCTACAACCAGAAGACGAACATGAAAAAAAAATAAACGAAGAAAAAGAAGAAAAAGAGGAAATGGAAGACAAAGAACAAAAAAATAGAAACAAAAGCAAAAAAAACAAAAAAAAAAAAAAAAAAAACAAGAACAAGAAACATATATATGGTGGAGAAGATGAGGAACAACAAGAAACGTAAATGAAGGATACGAAGAACAACGGATAAAGAAGAACAAAAAGCAAGAACGGAGAAAGAAGATAAGGACAACAACAACTTGAGATTCAGAGGGAAAATAATGAGAGGCCAGGAGAGAGGTCAACTTCGAGAGGAGAGATGTCTCGATACTCTCCTCTTCAAAGAGCTAAAGTTGTAGGCAGGAGGCGAGGGAAGGCTGTTCCAGAGATTACCAGCGGAAGAGATGAAAAAACAAAGATGGGAATTTGACAGCATAGGGACGAGGAGATAGGAGGAGACAGACTGGGTACAGATTACAGGAGGAGTCAGACAGAGGTGTGTCCTGTCGCCAGACTTCTTTTCTCTATACGGTCAACGAGTGATAGAAGAATTGGAAGGTATGGATGGAATTTTAATTGGAGGTAGAAATGTTAACAATATAAAGTATATAGACGACACTGTACTTTTGGCTGACTCAGAGGAGAAACTACAAGCACTGGTGAACAGAATACAGGAGAGTTGTGAGAGAAAAGGGCTAAATATCAATGGCAGTAAAACAGTGGTTATGTTGGTTACAAAGAAAAAGCAAATTTCGAGTGGGGATACGGATTGGTGAAAGGCTCATTGAGCAAGTATAAAAATTTAATTACCTTGGGAGCATGATTAGTGAAGACGGAGGAAGTGAGAAGGAAATAGGCAGGAGAATATGTATAGCAAAGACGGCATTCGGAAATATGAGGAAATTGCTGAATAATTTGAGTATGAATATCGAAATGCGATTGAGATTATTAAAATGTTTTGTGTGGTCAACTTTACTATATGGTTGCGAAACATGGACAATTATAGCAAATACAAAGAAAAAGATAGACGCGGCGGAAATGTGTTTTTAAGGAGAATGTTGAGAATTCCCTGGACAGACAGTGTGACAAACCAGGAAGTTTTGCGAAGAGCAGCAGTAGATAGGCAATTAATGAAAAGTATAAGAAGGCGACAACTAAAGTTTCTGGGTCATGTGCTAAGAAGGAGAGGACTAGAAAGTGACTGCCTGCTTGGAAGAGTGGAAGGAAGAGGAGCAAGAGGACGTCAAAGAATTAAATTTATGGATAGCCTGACACAAGACATGGATGGAAGACACAGTGTGGCAGAAGTTACGAGAATGGCTGATGATAGGGAGATATGGAGGTCCGTGATCGCCGACGTCACAAGACTGGCACCTCGGTAAAGGTAAAGGACGCACCGTAAGCCTTCTACGCAGTAGCATACCGAGGGGGGAAAGAAAAATAATAATGAATAAATAAATGTTACGGGAAAATAATAGGAATATGTATATTAGTATTACGATTACGAATGTGTGTGTGTGTGTGTGTGTGTGTGTGTGTGTGTGTGTGTGTGTGTGTGTGTGTGTGTGTGGAATTGAGAGTTCAGTGACACCGAAATACCGAGTTATTTCCCCTTTGGTTTTGTTTTCAGTTAATGGTAGGACATAAGGTTTGGTCTGAGTGAAAAAAAAGTAAGGCGTTAAATGATGGGCTCATAAAATTGTGTGTAGAGTGCTGCGATGTCAAGCTGTCAACTGGCGGACGGGTGCTTGTAGCGGGTGACAGGAAGAAGAGGAATACGAGATTGGGATGGCTCTGGCAGAGAGAGAGAGAGAGAGGGAGAGCACGAAAGTCGTAAGTGTGCCTTCTCTCCTTCTTGCCTCTCAAATTTACTTGATTTTAGGTGTAAGGTGCAGTCAAAGTGATTGGAGGACTATATGATTATACTGTAGAGGAACCAAGTGAACTTGTCTGGTGACAGTGGTGAGTATGAAATGAAGCAATCAGTGGTCATCAGAAACATAATTAAGGCAAACCCTCCAACAGCAAATGGCATGCTCCTCCCTTCTCCTTTGTTGTTTTACTTGCAACAATAAACTATATCAATCAATCATCAATCATAGGAATACTATCGAAGAGCTATTTTTCTCCCATTTTCGGACACTGCTATAGCACAACTCAGGGAAAGGTTTGCATCTGAACACATTAGGAGTTTTTGTTGAGAAATCTAAGTATCGTTAGTTTTGTGGGTGGGACATTTTTTTGCCTGAAATCGGGAAAAATGAGCAGCTGAGTACGACACTTTGGCAACGTTGTGAGCAGCGTTGCCATATTGTCGTACTCAGAACATCGCATTTTCCTGTTTCTGACCCATAACAATTGCAGATAAACATCGATAATTAACCATCTGAACTCTAATTGTGAATGTATATCGTTATCAGTGTAGGCTCGGCAGTTTTGGGCCTCAAGCAGAAGAAAAAGTTATGCCCAGTACGACAATATGGTAACGCTGGCTGTGAAATTGCGACTCTGCGAGTCAGTGCTCCGTCCACCACCATCGAGGTTGGACGTACGGCCGTGCTCTCCTTCCTCCTCCACCACCTGAGTATTCCTAGCGGGCAGCGATGGGCAAGCAGAAGAGACGCAACGCCTTCTTCTACTTCATGATGGCCGAGAAACCCGAGGTGGAGAAGCGGCTCAAGAGAAAGGTGGAGATGGCCAAGCTGGTGACGGCGGAGTGGCAGGTGAGGTGCCGCATGTCACTCACTGGTTCCTCCTTTATTCTTCCCTCCCTCCTTCCTTCCCCCGTGCCTGTCTTAGCTAGGAATGCTTAGCTAGGAATAAATAATGGGGAATTAAGAGGACTTCTTATGATGTCCCCCACCTCTTAGGACTAGTTAGCCAGTATCTTAGTTAATCAAATCAAGGTGTCTGTCATAACGCGCTTTAAAAGTGGCTGTTGTTGGGGCAGTTACCACACTCTCATTGTCATCAGGGTTGTGTGGGCTGCCGGGTGCTCCGGTAAGGGCGATTAGGCGAGGTGTGGCACTGTTACGTAAGACTTGCACTTCAAGGGTTCATGGCGCGGGTTCATGGCAGCGCTGACGTACTTACCTAGCGAAGATAGAGTCGGACTGGGGTGCTGAAGGGGGCCGTGCCATCTAGTGGCTGGAGTGGGCCCGGACCCATATAAGCTAAAATATCAAAATATTCAAATAATACACATTGGCATGGGTTAAGTCCAGGGGCCCATGTGTCATGCCCCGGGATTTTTTTTCTATTTCCTCTATTTCCCAACACGTCCTCTGCGTGTATCGAAACACACGAGAAATTAATCAAGGCAAGGTGTGGGTATTCGCCGGCTGCCTGGGATTGAACCCGCGACCAACGTGACGGGAGAGCCACTCCTTACCGAGTCGGCCGAAAAGGTACCCCGCTGGCTAAGTGGGTTATGGGAGGCTCGTTCATCAGGCATAGTTGCCGCACTACACATGTACCTTGGGGGGCCCATGTGCCATTGACAGTTAACTTAGCATATAAGTTGTGATCAATATTGAAAATTTAATGAATTAAAATATGTGGGTCCTGCAGAGCGCTTCGGCGGAAGTGGGACCAGATAAATAAGAAACACGACTAAGTACATTGGCACACGGGCACATAGGCCAGTCCGACCCTGAGTGAAGATGCTTACCCAGTGAAGGTATAAGAGGCAAGAGAGTCATAAGGGCCTGGTGCCTCTTCTCTGTTTCTGTTCAGCCTCAACCTGGTCATATCTGTTCTTAACCCGGTGGTAGCAGCGGGGATCATGTTTCTTAAAGGCCCCTCCAAGCGAATTAATGAAAAAAAATCATCACTCACGCAAACCATTTCATAATATATATCAACGCATTTGTGATCAGTTTATGCTTCATCTATTTTTGGGGGGTTATGTCATGGCAAAAATTTGGCCCGTTGCTGGTACACGGTAAAGCCACAAATTTGGCCCGTCGCTGCTACCGGGTTAAACATATTCACACTAGTGCTGTTGATTACATGTTCAATGAGGCTGTTCCACTTGTTAGTAATCCTCAGGGTTGGCATTACCCCCCCCCCCCCCCCCAAAAAAAAAAAAAAAAACAGCCAGCCAGGCAGGGAACTCACAGGCACAGGTGGGCAGCACAAGTCGGAAAACATACACTCCATAAAATGATTGCTTGCACCCTTGACTCCCAGTGGCACCAACCAACACCTGCCATTATTATTGTATCAGAATATTGTTAAACACTAGAAAAAATAAATGCATTTCATATGTTACACTGCCATTGAAAATTATGATATGTTTTTTCTACAGAGAGAGAGAGAGAGAGAGAGAGAGAGAGAGAGAGAGAGAGAGAGAGAGAGAGAGAGAGAGAGTCTAACCAAGATAGCCAGCCAAACAGAGCACAAGATATGTACAACATATGCACACCTAAAAAGTAAACTTTCATGTGTTATATAATGAATTAGCTTGCGTGAGTCCCCCATCCAGTACATTGTCCCGTCCACCAGGCTCAGCCCAGCAATAGGTCTGGCTTGGCCCGCTCAGGCATCACACATATCAGGCTGCATTGAGTTCATTGTATGCTGCACATCATGGTATTAATGTTTTTTTTTTTTTTTTTTTTTACAGCAAAGGAAAAAAAAAAAAAAAAAAAAAAAAAAAAAAAAAAAAAAAAAGCCTAAAAAAAAAATAAAAAAAAAAAGAAATAAAAAAGAAAAATCGGGAGAAGGGAGGAGGAGAGGGTGTCCCCCTACTCTCCTTCAAGAAAGCAGGCAAGAGGAAATACAGAGGAAGGAAGAGAGATGAGACAGAGAGTTTAGAGGCGTGAGAGAAAAGGATGAGAGGTGCTTTAAAAGGGCATAGGGGACAGTATAGATAGGGATGAGAGGGATGAGAATGAGAGAGGGAAGGGGGAGGGGGGGGAGGGGAGGGGAGGCATGAGTTCAGAAGAGTCAGCAGAGTGAGCGTGGAAATAGAAGAAGAAGAAGAGAGGCAGATTGCGGCGGAATTTTTAAGAGGAGAAGACTATCAGTATGAGAGAGAGAGCTGATGATGAGACGAAGAGCCTTTGCCTCTGTCCAGAAGAAGCTGTGTGTGAGGCCCCCACACATGAGATGCATACTCCATACGAGGGCGGACAAGGCCCCTGTATATGAACAGCAACTGTGCAGGGGAGAAGAACTGGCGGAGACGGTACAGAACGCCCAGCCTCGAGGAAGCTGATTTAGTAAGAGATGAGATATGAAGTTTCCAGTTGAGATTTTGAGTTAAGGATAGACCGAGGATGTTTAGTGTTGAGGAAGGTGATAGCTGGGTGTTGTCAAAGAATAGGGGATAGTTGTTTGGAAGATTGTGTCGAGTGGATAGGTGGAGAAACTGTGTTTTTGAGGCGTTGAAGGACACCAGGTTCTTCTTGCCCCAATCGGAAATAATAGTAAGGTCTGAGGCTAAGCGTTCTGCAGCCTCCAGCCTTGAGTGAGCCCTTGTGGTCAAAACACCCACCCTTCAGGGGTTCAAGATCATGTGGGATGTGCTCACTACTCCAGGTCCATAACTCATAGAGAATGAACTCCAACACTTAAGCCCTGAACTTAGATATTTAGATGAATTGTATGTTTTTAATCAGTTTCTCATATTCCAACTTTGCCCTGAGAGTCAGTTTTTTACCTAGTTTTTAACCCGTCCGCTGCGATTGGCACGGATTTGGCTTTCACTGGTAGCCTGGTAACGTAGAGTCCCAGGTCTTTCTCTGCCTCTGTGGTGGATAGTGGAGTGTTTCCCATGTGGTATTGGTGTGCTGGATATCCCTTCACTGGTAGCCTGGTAACATACACTCCCAGGTCTTTCTCTGCCTCTGTGGTGGATAGTGGAGTGTTTCCCATGTGGTATTGGTGTGCTGGATATCCCTTCACTAGTAGCCTGGAAACATATAGTCCCAGGTCTTTCTCTGCCCCTGTGGTGAATTGTGGAGTGTTTCCCGTGTGGTATTGGTGTGCTGGATATCCCTTTACTGGTAGCCTGGTAACATACACTCCCAGGTCTTTCTCTGCCTCTGTGGTGGATAGTGGAGTGTTTCCCATGTGGTATTGGTGTGCTGGATATCCCTTCACTGGTAGCCTGGTAACGTATAGTCCCAGGTCTTTCTGTGCCTTTGTGGTGGAAAGTGGAGTGTTTCCCATGTGGTGTTGGTGTGCTGGATATCCCTTCACTGGTAGCCTGGTAACACATACTCCCAGGTCTTTCTCTGCCTCTGTGGTGGATAGTGGAGTGTTTCCCATGTGGTATTGGTGTGCTGGATATCCCTTCACTGGTAGCCTGGTAACATACACTCCCAGGTCTTTCTCTGCCTCTGTGGTGGATAGTGGAGTGTTTCCCATGTGGTATTGGTGTGCTGGATATCCCTTCACTGGTAGCCTGGTAACATACACTCCCAGGTCTTTCTCTGCCTCTGTGGTGGATAGTGGAGTGTTTCCCATGTGGTATTGGTGTGCTGGATATCCCTAGGACTTTACATTTTTCTTCATTGAATTGTAGCAGCCACTTTTTGTTCCATTCCTATAACTTGGTGAGGTCTTCTTGTAGGAAATCCACAGTCAAGGGGCTAAGAAGAATTTTCCAGGCTTTTTTTCCCCGATGCAAATAGCTATAACCTGAGCGGGGTGATGAATGTACCCTCTTTACCCCCCTCCCACAGGCACTCCCGAAGGAACAGTGGAGGAAGTACCAGCTGATGACCGGAGAAAGCAGGGAGAGGCTGGAGTGCCGAGGGGTGCCGCTGTGGTGCCTGGACTAGGCGGCCCGGGAGGAAAAGCACCAGGCCGAGGAGATGAAGAGGGACATTGCCGACTTGGTGGACATGTACCGGATGGGCAATGGTGTCTGGTGTGTGCGTGCGAGTGTATGCGTACATGTGTGTGTGTGTGTGTGTGTGTGTGTGTGTGTGTGTGTGTGTGTGTGTGTGTGTGTGTGTTTACCTAGTTGTGACATATGGGAAAAGAGCTATGCTGGTGCTGTCCCGTCTCCATATCCACTCTTATCCAATTTTTCCTTAACCTGGTGGCAGCAGCGGGGATCATGTTTCTTAATGGTCCCTCCAAGCGAGAAAAATGAGAAAAAATCACCCCTCTTACAAACCATTTCATAATATATATCAAAGCATTTGTGATCAGTTTATGTATCATCTATTTTGGGGGGTTTATATCATGGCACAAATTTGGCCCGTCGCTGCTACACGGTAAAGCCACAAATTTGGCCCATCGCTGCTACACGGTAAAGCCACAAATTTGGCCCGTTGCTGTTACTGGGTTAAATTGACCTCTCTTTTGGACACTCCTCTGAGCGCTTTTTGTGGGAGCAGCAAATAGCAGGCTTTTTTTTTTCATTAGTGTTTCCTTTTTTTTTTGCCCTTGAGCTGCTTCCTCTGCTGTAAAAAAAAGAGAAAGTATATAATCCCTGTGATCACTGCTCCTCATCCTCACATGGAAATACCAGCAACAAGAACAATGCAACTTACACCAATCCTTAATTTGTTCCCTTCCTCACCCTTCCCCACACCCATCGTGCTGCCTCGGCCAGGAAGCACTCGCTGGAGACTCACAAGCTGCTGGGTGACTCGGAGGGCTTCGGGAACAGCCTTGAGGAAACTGCCGATAATCTGAAGCAGCTCTTGTCCAAGGTGAGGTGTTAGTGACGGGGTGCAGGCCTCCCATAGTTCCCAGTGTGTTGATTTACGATGTTTTGCATATACAGGTAACCCTGGATTTACGCGAGTATTGTGAAGAGGTCATTGCGTAAATCCAAAACACTGTAGTAAATCCAACAAGAGGTAGGTTTGTATTGCCTCCTGTGTCACTCTGACTCCTCTCCCTCTCGTGGTTCCTCCTCTGGCTGCCCTTCCCCTCGTGGTAGCACAGCAGCGAGGGTGTTGTTGAGTAGCGTGGGTACTGTATTATTGTTCAAGTGGCGCGCGGGAAAAACTGAGCTCAGCTGTGTGACCGTGTGAGTCCAGTTGCTTGAGACATCTGGTGGACACTCCAGAAAAAATAAAAAAAAATGTGTAAATTAAACATTTATTTTGATTTTGGACCACGCGTTATTTCAAAAACGCGTAAACCAAACTCGCGTAAATCTACAGTTACCTGTATTAACTCTCATGACCTATACAGTGATGATGCTCCCAGCCAGGACTGGGATGAGGACGTCCCTGTCCACACCCTGCAGCGCAATAAGCACACCACATGTTGAACACTGTCACAGGTGGGTGCTCAAACACTGAAGGTTTGAACAAGACAAATAGAAAAGAATATACACGTAAAGTTCTTGAGTGAAAGAGAGAGGAGTCGAGATAGAGCAGTAAATAAAGGGAGAAAGAAGAGTTAAAGAGATAGAAATGAAGAGGAAGGGTATGGATCAACTTTCTCTCTCTCTCTCTCTCTCTCCCTCTCTCTCTCTCTCTCTCTGTTGAGGGGTGCAGGCTGAGGTGGAAAATGTTACGGCTAAGTTGAATGCATCTTGTAAATTAATATAACATAAATAGTAATGTTGAATCTCTCTCTCTCTCTCTCTCTCTCTCTCTCTCTCTCTCTCTCTCTCTCTCTCTCTCTCTCTCTCTCTCTCTCTCTCTCTCTCTCTCTCTCTCTCCCAAAGGTCAAGATCTTCTCCCCGGACCTGCTGTACCGGTTGATGTACTTGGCGGCAGTGAGTGACATCCCCCTGTCCGTGGCCACTGACATGCTGGAAGAGTGTGGCCTGGACTACCTCCCCAACACAGCCTGCTCGGTGAGTCCCTGGCATGTTAGTCCTGTATATTTAACCCGGTAGCAGTGGGGATCATGATTCTTAATGGTAGCATATGAGAGGAAGGGACAGGTGTTGGGACTGTGTGGCAGAGAAGAGGGGAGGAAAGGACCCACGGAATTGAACGCCCAGACTATATGAAATGGTTTGCCTATACTAGAATTCTTACAGTAGCATCATTAAGCCATGTATGTACGCAAACTAAACATTATTTAAGATATTTACAACAGAATGGAATGAAAGTGTGTGTGCGTGTGTGTGTGTGTGTAATTCAGCTCTTGGTCTGCTGCGGGTCAGCCAGCCAGCCGTTCCCCTACGGAAGAGCACAGAGCTCGTAGTACCAATCTTTGGGCAGGACTGAGACCACTCACACACAACACACCGCCACAACGAGGTCACAACTCCTTGCCTGACGTCGCGTACACTGCTAGGTGAACAGGGGCTACACGTGAAAGACCCAACTCATCTTCACCCGGCCGGGGAATTGAACCCCGGCCCTTCTGGTTGTGAGGCAGACGCTCTACCCACTGAGCTACCGGGCCGTGGGTTGTGGGCATTTCCAGGGTTAGTTTTGTGCCCCTGGTGGTAGTGTGACCCTTCCTCTGTACTGTGTGTGTGTATCACAGCCTAGTTCAGACTTCTTCAAAGCATGCATTGTGTTCAAGTGATATACAAGCAAGCATATTAACCCAGCAGCAGCGACGGGCAAAATTTGTGCCATGATATAATTATACCCCCCAAAATAGATGATGCATAAACTGATCACAAATGCTTTGATATATATTATGAAATGGTTTGTGTGAGGGGTGATTTTTTCTCATTTTTCTCGCTCAGAGGGACCATTAAGAAACATGATCCCCACCGACGATCTATTCACCCGTCTTTTGCAGCAGCAGCAGCAGCGTTGAGACGGGATGCAGCGTGCTCTGAGGCGACCCCGGGCAGGAGGCAACATGTGACCTCGAGCACCAGACCTTTTACCTCTATTCAGGAGCAGTAAGTACCAGGCTTTTTTTTTTTTTAACACCCTTGAACTGTCTCCTTAGCTGTAAAAAAAAAAAAAAAAATACTGACTCATTGCCGTCCTGGGGTGAACAGACTGTGATCCAGGTGAACGTATTACTCGGGTAACTTATTCACTGAGGCGTGTGTTGCCGGCGAGAAAATGAGTCATCCTCACTCTGCTCCGAGTCTATTATGGAACATTATCTCTCTCTCTCTCTCTCTCTCTCTCTCTCTCTCTCTCTCTCTCTCTCTCTCTCTCTCTCTCTCTCTCTCTCTCTCTCTCTCTCTCTCGGCCCACATTTCGACTGCCACACACATTTGACCAGGCTTTCCTAGGAGTTGTGGGCATTTCCAGGGGTAGTTTTGTGACCCTCTGTACTGTGAACCTAAAGAAACACACATATGATCAGGCTTTCCTAGGAGTTGTGGGCATTTCTAGGGGTAGTTTTGTGACCCTTCCTCTGTACTGTGAACCTAAGAAAACACACATTTGACAATGCTTTCCTAGGAGTTGTGGGCATTTCCAGGGGTAGTTTTGTGACCCTTCCTCTGTACTATGAACCTAAGAAAACACACATTTGACAAGGCTTTCCTAGGAGCTGTGGGCATTTCCAGGGGTAGTTTTGTGACCCTTCCTCTGTACTGTGAACCTAAAGAAACACATATATGACCAGGCTTTCCTAGGAGTTGTGGGCATTTCCTGGGGTAGTCTTGTGACCCCTCCTCTGTACTGTAAACCTAAGAAAAGACACATTTGACAAGGCTTTCCTAGGAGTTGTGGGCATTTCCAGGGGTAGTTTTGTGACCCCTCCTCTGTACTATGAACCTAAGGAAACACACATTTGACAAGACTTTCCTAGGAGTTGTGGGCATTTCCAGGGGTAGCTTTGTAACCCTGGTGGTAGTGTGACCCTCTGTACTGTGAACCTATGCAAACACACATTTGACCAGGCTTTCCTAGGAGTTGTGGACATCTCCAAGGGTAGTTGTGTGACCCTGGTGGTAGTGTGACCCTTCTTCTGTACCATGAACCTAAGGGAAACACATTTGCCAAGGCTTTCCTAGGAGTTTTGGGCATTTTCAGGGGTAGTTTTGTGACCCTGGTAGTAGTTTGACCCTTCTGTACTGTGAACCTAAGGAAACACATTTGACCAGGCCCTTCCTAGGAGTTGTGGGCATTTCCAGGGGTAGTTTTGTGACCCTAGTAGTAGTGTGAACCTTCCTCTGTACCATGAACCTAAGGGAACACACATTTGACCAGGCTTTCCTAGGTGTTGTGGGCATTGCCAGGGGCAGTTTTGTGACCCTGGTGGTAGTTTGACCATTCCTTTGTACTATGAACCTAAAGAAACACATATTTGACCAGGCTTTCCTAGGAGTTGTGGGCATTTCCAGCGGTAGTTTTGTGACCCAGGTAGTTTTTTGACCCTTCCTCTGTACTGTGAACCTAAAGAAACACACATTTGACCAGGCTTTCTTATGATTTGTGGGCATTTCCTGGGGTAGGTGTGTGACCCTGGTGGTAGTGTGCCCATTCCTCTGTACCGTGAACCTAAAGAAACACACATTTGCCAAGGTTTTCTTAGGGTTTGTGGGCATTTCCCGGGGTAGGTGTGTGACCCTGGTGGTAGTGTGACCCTTCCTCTGTACCGTGAACCTAAGGAAACACTCACAGATACTCACAGATACTCACAGATGACTTCTGGAAGAGGCCCCTTCAGGCCTGTGACTCCAGTTCCAAACTTACTATATCCTGGTCTGGGTGCCGGACGCGCTGGCCAGCTTCAATACTTCCTCTGTAATCGTATTTTATACTTTGTCCTTTCCATATTTTATCCAGTTTATTTTCAAAACTTATAACAGACTCTTGACACACATTTGACCAGGCTTTCCTAGGAGTTGTGGGCATTTCCCAGGGTAGTTGTGTGACCCTGGTGGTAGTGTGACCCTTCCTCTGTACCGTGAACCTAAGGAAACACACATTTGACCAGGCTTTCCTAGGAGTTGTGAGCATTTCCCAGGGTAGTTGTGTGACCCTGGTGGTAGTGTGACCCTTCCTCTGTACCGTGAACCTAAATAAACACATATTTGGCAAGGCTTTCCCTAGGAGTTGTGGGCATTTCCCAGGGTAGTTGTGTGACCCTGGTGGTAGTTTGACCCTTCCTCTGTACCATGAACCTAAGGGAACACACATTTGACCAGGCTTTCCTAGGAGTTGTGGGCATTTCCCGGGGTAGTTGTGTGATACTGGTGGTAGTGTGACCCTTCCTCTGTACTGTGAACCTAAGGAAACACACATTTCACCAGGCTTTCCTATGAGTTGTGGGCATTTCCAGGGGTAGTTTTGTGACCCTTCCTCTGTACTGTGAACCTAAAGAAACACGTATTTGACCAGGCTTTCCTAGGAGTTGTGGGCATTTCCCGGATTAGGTGTGTGACCCTGGTGGTAGTGGGACACTTCCTCTGTACTGTGAACCTAAAGAAACACACATTTGACCAGGCTTTCCTAGGAGTTGCGGGCATTTCCCGGGTGTGTGACCCTTCCTCTGTACCCGTGAAACAAGAAACACACATTAGAACTCAACCCCACCTCCGTTGCCCCTGGTTGGGGTGGTTGGTGTGTGGTGTGGTCACCAGGCAGGAGGGACCACGACGCACACACACACTATAACTGACTGCTATACTTATTCTATAACTGCTGCTGCGCTGCTGAACTTTGGTGTGGTGTGTTTTTTTTTTTTTTTTTTTTGTGTGAGGGAGGGAGGAGGAGAGGAAGATTTTTTTTTTTTTCAGATTTTTCTCTCTCTCTCTCTCTCTCTCTCTCTCTCTCTCTCTCTCTCTCTCTCTCTCTCTCTCTCTCTCTCTCTCTCTCTCTCTCTCTCTCTCTCTCTCTCTCAGGAATGAGAAAATACAGATTAATTTTATATACTTTTATTATTATTATTATTATTATTATTATTATTATTATTATTATTATTACAGATCGTGCAACTGATGGAAGCTGGCACTGGAAGTTGCTGATATGTGGTAAGTTACTATTGTCTCTTTCAACCATGATTTCTGCCAGTCTACCACAATCTACCAGGGTCTAACCACCACACAATATTTGCCCAACATCCCTCTACCAGTCTACCACAATTTAACCATCAGTCATCACAAGTTCAACCCCAAAAACTCAACTTGTTCAAAACTTTTTCAACTCTGTAACCCCAGAATTTCAACCCAAGACCTGATATTCAACCACAATTTCTACCACTCCACCACAATCTACCGGGACCTAACCACCATATATCTTTTCAGGGCTATGGCTGACTGGCTGGTGCTGTCTGGTCACTCAGCTCAGCAAGGGACTGGAAGCTAGAACTCTCTCTCTCTCTCTCACACAAAAAAGTAATGTAAAAGTGTATAAGGTCCATTGAAAAGAAGAGAGAGAGAGAGAGCCATCTCATCCCCTCTCTCTCTCCCCTCAACATCCAGGCGGCATATTGGGAGGGGAGGGGAAGAGAAGAGAAGGGAAGGGAAGGGAAGAATACAATAGCTCACTGGTGGACAGAGGAAAGAGACAAGGAAGAAGAAGAAGAGTAGTAGGTTTAAATATATCCGTTGTAATATATATTTCCAAACTTTATTAGTCTTCTCTTTATAGAAATACAGAGAGAGAGAGTTAGTTCCATCTCTCTCTCATCTCTGCCCCTCAATCAATCTCCCTCCATCTTCTCCCCAACAGGACTCGTCTCGTCTCGTCTCCCCCAGCATCCAGGCAGCATCTTGAAGGCCTGACTGGTTCCCTCGGCTCAGTGGTCTCGTCTCTGTCTCCCTCCCTGCAAGAGTCTGGCAGAGTTTAGTGCCAAGAATATCTCTCTCTCTCTCTCTCTCTCTCTCTCTCTCTCTCTCTCTCTCTCTCTCTCTCTCTCTCTCTCTCTCTCTCTCTCTCTCTCAGCTCCCAGGCCCCACAGGGTGTCCCCCCCCCAGTGTGTTGACAACCCCCACAGACACATAAGGAACCCCCCCCCCCCTCTCTCTCTCTCTTTCTCTCTCTGCAAGAAGTGTCAGTTTGCTCAATAAATATACAAGCAATTTCTGGTGTTTTTTTCGTCCATTCTGCAAAGTTTACAAAGACACAGACCTTGATAAAAGTGGAGATAACAAGGAAACGATGAGGAAGAGGAAAGATTAAGCTATTTTTTGGCATAGGAGGAAAGGAGGAAGAGAGGAAGGAAAAAGGAGAAAAATGGACTTGAACTTGGAGGAAATGAACAAAACAACCAAAATTACACTGGAGAAATACACAGGCCTTAGTAAAAGTGGAGATAGGAGAGGAATGAAAAGGAGGAGGAGGAAAAGGAAAGAGTAAGCTATTTTTTGGTGTAGGAGAAAAGGAGGAAGAGGTTGTGGAAAGTGAAGGAAAATGGACTTGAACTTGGAGGAGGAAATGAATGAAACCACCAAAATTATGCCAGAGAAATACACAGACCTTGATAAAAGTGGAGATAACAGGGAAATGAAAAGGATGAGGAGGAAGAGGAAGATGGGAGGAGGAAGAGGAAAGATTAAGCTATTTTTTGGTATAGGAGGAAAGGAGGAAGGAAAAGGGAGAAAAATGGACTTGAGCTTGGAGGAGGAAATAATGAAACCACCAAAATCACATTGGAGAAATACACAGACCTTGATAAAAGTGGAGATAGGAGAGGAACGAAGAGGAGGAGGAAGAAGCGGAAGACAGGGGGAGGAGGAGGAAGAAGCGGAAGACAGGGGGAGGAAGAGGAAAGATTAAGCAATTTTTGGGCATAGGAGGAAAGGAGGAAGAGGTAGAGAAAACAGGAGAAAAATGGAGGAAAGTGTGGAGAGAAATGACCTGTTCTTGAGGCAGCCCCTGACCTGACGTAGCCTGGGACCTGAGCATACACAGGGGGTGCGTTGCTTCACTCACCCACCACCTTCATGCATTTTCCCCTAAGCCATGAGGTGCGTGGGTGTCCCCCTGGTGGTCACCTGGGCTCACTGGAGGGCTGAGTCTGGTCTCATCTCGGCTCCTTCCCTGCAAGAACCATCGCAGAGTTAGTGTGTGTGTGTGTGTGTGTGTGTGTGTGTGTGTGTGTGTGTGTGTGTGTGTGTCAACTTCAAGTGCCAATATCTCGGTAAGCACAAGAGTTAGGAACACAAGATTCCAACACAAGATGCTCCTAACACTCACTTACAACACCTATAACTGGCAGTGCTCATAACCTTATAGTTCATGAAATATCTGTAGCTACTTAGCTAAAAACTTTCCAACACAAAAATATCCAAAATTCAATGACAACTGCAACTCTAATAACTGCCAATATCTCAGAATCTACAACAGTCAGGAACACAATATTCTGACACAAGATGCTCCTAACACTCACCTACAACGCCTGTAACTGGCAGTGCTCATAACCTTATAGTTCAGGAGAAGTGTGGGTTTAATTACTTTCAACTTAAAAATCATGCCAAAAATGACCTCAATTTAACTCTAGCTCTAAATTCAACTGCCAATATCTCAGAATCCACATCTGTTACAAACACAACATTCTAACACAAGAAGAGAGGGAGCTGTTGTATGACCTGGTGTTAATGGGAGGAGGAGTTTAGGGTGGGGAAGAGGGCTGAGGGTGAAAAAGACAAAGGTCGTGGCGATGATTGGAATGGAGAGTGGCGGGAGATATCCGTGAAGAGGGAGTGTGTAGGAGGTGGTGTCATGGGAGGTGTTCGGGTGTAGGAGACGTGCATGTAGCTGGTGCAGCCTTCCCTTGTGTTGGAGGACAGAGGCGGAAATGTGGATGGTGACGCCCTGTAGTGGACACCTGGGGATGTCATACGGAGGAGCAGTGAGAGGCAGGACAGCTTGTGCTTGGAAGAGTGCAGGGAACTGGCAGGTTTACTAGTGAACCAGAATATCCTGCCTGGCAGCAGTGAGAGGCAGGACAGCTTGTGCTTGGAAGAGTGCAGGGAACTGGCAGGCTTACTAGTGAACCAGAATATCCCGCCTGGCAGCACAGGTGTGTGTGCGTGTGTGTGTGTGTGTGTGTGTGTGTGTGTGTGTGTGTGTGTGCGTGTGTGTGTGTGTGTGTGTGTGTGTGTGCGGGGCAGAGACCTGGGCTGGCAGGAAACAGCTGGAGGCACTAGTGTGGTGTGAGGATGCTGAGATACTTGATGGCAATCACATGGCAGGATGGAATCTCAAATGAAGAAGTGGTAGGGAGGAGTGGCCTGGAGGAGTAAGGCCAGATTAAGGTGGTTTGTGAGGAGAAGAACACATCCTGAACTGAACCTTGAGGCAAAAGAGAAGGCCAAGGTGGAGGAAGATATGAGGAGGCTGAATATCATGGAGGAAATGGACAGTGGAGGAGGAGGCTCATACCCCGTCCACCACAAGGAAGAAATGGACGTCAAACGATGATGATGGTGATGTATTTGTAATAAGTTTATGTAAAGATGACCTACTATAAGATGCTTTCAGGTAAGGGAAATCCTTCATTAGGTACAGTTTGTGTAAGAGTGACCTGCATTTTTTATCATTGTGGAAGCTCTTTTTGTGGGCGCACCAAACACGGCTGGAAATGTACTGTCTGCAAGCCCTATTATTGACTCCTCAGGAGACACATCCCACACTAAAATAGCTGCACTTTATTGTTCTTCTTGGGCAAGAACAGTTTTTCAGTAAGGCACAAGCTCACTAAATTATTGTTACCCTCAGTTAGCCATTGCCAGCCAAACAATGCATGGTGACCTTACATCCCTGCTTGCCACTGCTCTAAAGCAACTCCCTCCTACTGCCAAACACCAGGTTATCTTGGTAAATCACTCTATATATAATAAAGCTTTACCCAACCCCTCCCTTTAGCACTCTCTGGTGAAGACAGCTTTATTCCTTCCTCTCTGTGCACTCCAGGAGTCCCTCACTGGAACACAACAACAACCACTTGCTGCACTATAAGGCAAGAAAGGTCTGTCTGTACACTCCAGGAGTCCCTCACTGGAACACAACAACAACAACCACTTGCTGCACTATAAGGCAAGAAAGGTCTGTCTGTACACTCCAGGAGTCCCTCACTGGAACACAACAACAACCACTTGCTGCACTACAAGGCAAGAAAGGTCTGTCTGTACACTCCAGGGGTCCCTGGAACACAACAACAACCACTTGCTGCACTACAAGGCAAGAAAGGTCTGTCTGTACACTCCAGGGGTCCCTGGAACACAACAACAACAACCACTTGCTGCACTACAAGGCAAGAAAGGTCTGTCTGTACACTCCAGGGGTCCCTGGAACACAACAACAACAACCACTTGCTGCACTATAAGGCAAGAAAGGTCTGTCTGTACACTCCAGGAGTCCCTCACTGGAACACAACAACAACAACCACTTGCTGCACTATAAGGCAAGAAAGGTCTGTCTGTACACTCCAGGAGTCCCTCACTGGAACACAACAACAACAACCACTTGCTGCACTATAAGGCAAGAAAGGTCACGTCTTATCATGCTGTTTTAAGGGTCTTTTTAGTTTAGTTTTCCATAATGTTACTTACTGACCAGCAAGTGTGTCTTAGGGATCTATCTACCAGGAGACAAAAATACACACAAAACAAATCTATCTATCTATCTATTATCAAGAGAGAGAGAGAGAGAGAGATCCCTACAAATCTATCTGTGTCCCTCCCTCCTTTGTTCCTTCATTCTCTCCTTCCCTTTCCTCCCTCCTTCCTGCCCCTCCTACATGTATGCAAAGGAAGGAAGGAAGGAACAAA
This sequence comes from Eriocheir sinensis, assembly GCF_024679095.1. Classification (NCBI taxonomy): domain Eukaryota; kingdom Metazoa; phylum Arthropoda; class Malacostraca; order Decapoda; family Varunidae; genus Eriocheir; species Eriocheir sinensis. Next base: position 27,946 of record NW_026110981.1, on the reverse strand, counting down.
CAAATAAACACACACACACAAAAAAACATTGGGAAGAAATGAGAAATTAATCAATATTACCTTGAGTCTCAATGCAGTGAAGGACTTTCCTTCCTCCTGAGCCTTCCTCTTCTTCCTCTTCTTCACACATCCTGCAGGTTGGAGGAAGAGTTAGTAGTAGTAGTAGTAGTAGTAGTAGTAGTAATAGTAGTAGTAGTAGTAATAGTAGTAGTAGTAGTAGTAGTAGTAGTAGTAGTAGTAATAGTAGTAGTGGTGGTGGTAGTAGTAGTAGTAGTAGTAGTAGTAGTAGTAGTAGTAGCAGCCAAGAAGCAGTGTGGTCGCCTGGATGAGATGCAGGCTGTCCTTCTCCCTCCTGAGGTCAGCCTTGGTCTGCCTGAGAGGAACCAGGTCACCTGCACCCAAAACCACCCGCATTGCCGACCTGGACTTTGAGGCGACGGTGGTTTATAGTCGTATCAACCACAAGCTCGGTTAGCTTAAAAATAATATGTTTAGTAAGGTTTGTAATATTAAATAAGGATGGTTGTCGGCCACAGTCATTGGCGGGCTGGGGACAATGAACTGCTTTGTGAAAGGATATGAGAGAATATACCGCTCACAACGCAACTCTAATAGATGGAGGCCTGTAAAAAAAAAAAAAAGTAGTAGTAGTAGTAGTAGTAGTAGTAGTAGTAGTAGTAGTAGTAGTAGTAGTAGTAGTAGTAGTAGTAGTAGTAGTAGTAGTAGTAGTAGTAGTAGTAGTAGTAGTAGTAGTAGTAGTAGTAGTAGTAGTAGTAGTAGTAGTAGTAGTAGTGATAGTAGTAGCAGTAGTAGTAGTAGTAGTCCAGTCACTTTCTCACTTTATTCTGTATCTCTCTCTCTTTCTTTTTTTCAGCAGTAAATTTTTTCCTCACTATCTCACTTTTCACTATCTTTCATTTTCTCACTTTTTTCTCTCATTTTCTTATTTTTCATTGATATTTTGTTCTCACTAATTATTTATCCTACTCCTCCTCCTCCTCTCCTTCTTCTTCCTCCTCTTCCTCAATGTTCTTGTATGCTGAAAAAATAAATAAATAAATAATTGGTAATAATAATAATATCTATGTCGGATGTCCTATCTATTACTGCAAGCCATGAAGTTGTTGAATAAAGCATGTAACATTCTATGTATCTATCAGTCTATTGTATGAAGGTTTTCTACAGCTGATAATTGCAATGTGTTAAATCTATTGCCAAGTTTGGGTTCTTCATTATGATCTATTCTACAGAAGGCACTGCAGCTGTCAATTCTTCTATTTCTCGTCCAAACACACTCTGAGTGTCATGATCTAAGGTGCTGGCTATACTTGTCCTAACAAAACACTCACTATAGGTCTTGTTGACTCACAAAACTCATACGTACATGCTGCCTTGCTAAAGACTTTCTATACAACACATCATTCTGTGTTGATTTATACCGTGGCTGTCATGTGTCTCAAGATGGCCTAGACTCAGGGATGTTTCTTGTTATGTGCAAACAGTTGCATAGGCCCCCCAAGCTGTCATTGTTATTATTTTTTATTATTATTATTACTAAAATGTGTGTTGTGTATCAATAGATTTACTGAATTTTCTTTATTAATCCAGAAATTCATATATTTTCAAGCATTTTGCCATATTCTCCTGAAATTTGGATCAGGCCTCCAGAACGTACATGTAGTGCTTTGCCTCCAACAAGCTGTACGCAGCGTCACCGTGTCAGGCTCAGCGTGGAGTGAGGAGTGGCGGCGACATGGCGTGGAAAAGGACAATACACCCTTCTGGTGCCCAGCAAAGAACAAAGAAGAAAGCTGAAGAAGATAAACGCTCACAGAGCAAAGTGTTGATTTCCTGCGAATGGGGAAAACTTGGCTAACCTACTGAGAAGAAACATGTACTTTGCTGCAAGCTATTCTCAAGAAAGGACGTTAAATTAATGCCAGAGGGACTCTCTAACTGGACAAACACAGGCACACTTCTGAAAAGTCATGAAGGCACTCCAGAACACAGCCACATGACAACATGGAAGGATTTGGGACTGCCTCGGCACGACCATGGATCAATGCCAGAGGACAGAGGCAGAGAAGAAGGATGTCCTGACCTGCCTGATCTCTATCGTACAATCTCTAGCTGAGAGAAATCTTGCATTGTCTACTAACACAACAACACAATGGAAATGTCTTAAAAGAGGTGGCCGGAGCTGCTCACCAAATTTGATCCTGCCATGAAGCAGCATCATGGGCAGTCCAGTCATTCCGGCTACCTTGAAAATGTGATACAAAATGGGCTGACTGCTTCAATCACTAGGAAAATGTTGGACTCCGTGGTGGCTGAGATTAAACGGTCCAAGTATTGTTGAGTCATGGTACTCCTGACGCAAGCCAGATGTTGGTTGTCACAAGGACCGTCAACACTGATGAAGCGCTGGAACTCAAGGAACACTTTCTAGCATTTCTTGTGGCTTCCCAAACAACACAGGTCTTTGTTTATCATCTTTGATTCTGAACAGGCCTGAGTATTCCTTCTGACAACTGCAGAGGACAGTCGTATGACAATGGGGCCAAGCAAGGAGCAGGCTCCTGCCACAAGGCAGCTTGATGTAGCACTTGACCTCCTCATGAAGGCAACAACCTCAGTGAGAAGATACAGAGCTTTGCTGCTGTATGTGACCAGATGAATGCTGTGCTTAAGAGGCACAGAGAAACACTTTGCCTATGAAGCCCCAGGCTATCAAGAGGTTACCAACTGAATTCTTTAACGTGGTTGTGGACACCACCATTGACTCATTAAAGGAAAGCTTTCAAACACTGGCAGAAATCAGAGACAAATTTGGAGTGCTGCTGTTCAACTTTATAAGACTGGCTGGTGAGGCGTTGTCCAAGCAATGCCACGAGCAGCTCTCTACCACTCTAAGCAATGGGAATAAAAACCACATTGATGGAAAGGCACGGGCTCTTGAAATCAACAACTTGTCGCCCGTGCCTTCGGATGACTTGACTGCACTGGGGTTTCTCTCCAACATCCACAAAAATCAGCTGAAAGAACTTTACGGCAATCTGTGGATTGCTCTACAGACTGCCGGCACTCTCCCAGTGACTGTGGTCTCAACAGAGAGGAGCTTTTCAGAGCTAAGGCTCATAAAGTCCTGCCACCCATGGGACAAGATGGCCTCAGTGGACTTGCAATAATCAGCATCAATCAGGAGACTGGCAAACAGCTGCCATCACACGACCATGTCATCGATGGCTTTGCTTCTAAAAAAGCCAGAAGGCAGGAGTTTTGAAGGCAGTGACGCTGTGACCATGAGGGATCACCTCACACACACACACACACACACACACACACACACACACACACACACACACACACATGAAGGGGCTCACTGTGTTACCAGAGGTCCACATTCACCGCACCAACAACAACAACTGTCTTACTGGTTTCTCTTTTTATAAGTTGCTCTTTTGTAGGGATGCAATGAATGGCCTAATGTATCCTATGTTCTTTACTGCAATGCCTAACACATGTTTTTATAAGTTGCTCTTTTGTAGGGATGCAATGAATGGCCTAATGCATCCTATGTTCTTTACTGCAATGCCTAACACATGTTTTTATAAGTTGCTCTTTTGTAGGGATGCAATGAATGGCCTAATGCATCCTATGTTCTTTACTGCAATGCCTAACACATGTTTTTATAAGTTGCTCGTATGTAGGGATGCAATGAATGGCCTAATGCATCCTATGTTCTTTACTGCAATGCCTAACACATGTTTTTATAAGTTGCTCTTTTGTAGGGATGCAATGAATGGCCTAATGCATCCTATGTTCTTTACTGCAATGCCTAACACATGTTTTTATAAGATGATATTTTGTAGGGATGCAATGAATGGCCTAATGCATCCTATGTTCTTTACTGCAATGCCTAACACATGTTTTTATAAGTTGCTCTTTTGTAGGGATGCAATGAATGGCCTAATGCATCCTATGTTCTTTACTGCAATGCCTAACACATGTTTGTATAAGTTGCTCTTTTGTAGGGATGCAATGAATGGCCTAATGTATCCTATGTTCTTTACTGCAATGACTAACACATGTTTTTATAAGTTGCTCTTTTGTAGGGATGCAATGATTGGCCTAATGCATCCTATGTTCTTTACTGCAATGCCTAACACATGTTTTTATAAGTTGCTCTTTTGTAGGGATGCAATGAATGGCCTAATGTATCCTATGTTCTTTACTGCAATGACTAACACATGTTTTTATAAGTTGCTCTTTTGTAGGGATGCAATGAATGGCCTAATGCATCCTATGTTCTTTACTGCAATGCCTAACACATGTTCATCTTGTGCAGTGGCCTAGCTTTTGGGGAGGCATATTTTTATATGTTTGGTTTTATTCCTATATTATATTCATATAATATCATTTGTACCAGTACATTCCTCAATGAGTGTAACATTTCCTAACATTTATAATAAACAAAGGAAAGGCACCACTTGGGAGATGGCACGATGCAGGGCTGGTAAGTCCTGGAGGGAAGGAGGAGGCAGAGGAGGAAGAGAAAGAGAGGAGGAGGAGAAGGAGGAAGGGTGGTCAATGGGGGTGTAGTAGTAGTAGTGGTGGTGTTCAAATGGTTTATGTTAGAGATCGTGACGAAAAAATTTGGTGGGATTTTAGTTTTTTGAGTGATATATGTTGACCTTTTTGCTGCTTCTGCTAAAACTATACAATTAAGGAGACTATAATTTAGTGTGGTGTTAGGACAAGGGTGTGGCCAGGTGTGGGTAAAAGGGGGTTACTGGCAGTGGAGTAGCAGTTGAGTCATAGTTGAAAAAGTAGCAGTTGTATGAGAAAAGAAAAGATCCTGATTTGAATTTTCCTAGTAATATATGTCTACTTTTTTGCTTCTCCTGCTAAAAGTCTACAAGTTAGAAGATTATAACTTGGTGTGGTGTTAGGGCAAGGGTGTGGCCAGGTGTGGGTAAAAGGGGGTTACTCTAAGTGGAGTAGCCGTTGAGTTATAGCTGAAAAAAGTAGCAGTTGTATGAGAAAAAAGAAGATCCTGATTTGAATTTTCCTAGTAGTGGTAGTAGTAGTAGTAGTAGTAGTAGAAGGAGGAGGAGGAGGAGTAATAGTTGAGAGAGAGAGAGAGAGAGAGAGAGAGAGAGAGAGAGAATTACATAGAAAATCAGACCACACAGACCCCATGGCCCAGACTAGGTGATCTGTCCTTAAACCTAAGTGATTATACATTAATCAGATGGCTCCAAAACGTTGCTTTTCTACTCTAGTTAATATTAAGTTCAAGGAAGTGACAGTCGAGCTTGTTTTTAAAGGAGTCAATCGTGTTACACTGGGCCACTGACGGTGGGAGCTTATTCCATTCTCGCACTACAACGTTGGTGAAGAAAAATTTGGTGCAGTCTGAATTTACTAGTCTACATTTGAGTTTTATGCCATTGTTCCTCGCTCGCAAAGTGTCATCAATCATAAATAATTTTGTTCTATCTAAATTCCTGAAACCATTAAGTATTTTAAAACATTCGATCAGTTTTCCTCGGAGGCGACGTTTCTCAAGAGAGAACATGTTAAGGGTGGAAAGCCTTTCTTCGTAGGATTTGTTGCTCAAGGAAGGGATCATTTTCGTTGCCCGACGCTGAACACCTTCTAGTTTAGCAATGTCCTTTGCATGGTGGGGAGACCAGAACTGTACCGCATATTCCAAGGCTAAACCATTGTAGGGCGGAAGTATTACATCTTTATTCTTGAATAAAAAGTTTCTTTTAATGAAGCCCAACATTATGTTCGCTTTATTTGCTGCATCGATGCATTGAAATGAGAATTTGAGGTTTGACGCGATTTTGACCCCCAGGTCCTTAACGCATTGAATGCTTGTGAGTTTTACGCCGCGCATTTCATAATCAAACTTCTTATTTTTTGTTCCAACTTGAAGGACCTGGCACTTTCCTACATTAAGGGCATCTCCCATCTATCCGACCAAGCTGAAATTTTGTGCAAATCCTCTTGGAGGCTTTGCCTGTCTTCGTCAGTGAGAACCGAGTTACCAATCTTTGTGTCGTCTGCAAATTTATTAATGTGATTATTGAGTCCAACATCCACAATGTTCATGTAAATAATGAAGAGCACTGGGCCAAAAACCGAGCCCTGAGGGACGCCACTAGTGACCGGCGCCCACTCTGAGTTAAATCCGTCAATCACCACTCTTTGTTGTCTGTTGCTCAACCAATTTGCGATCCATTGGTTTACTTGACCGTCAATACCTATTTGCTTTAATTTATAAAGTAATTTATGATGTGGGACTTTATCAAACACTTTCTGGAAATCAAGATAGACTACGTCCAATGATTTGGTTACGTCATAAACTGAGAAGAGGTCGTTATAAAAGGTCAATAGGTTTGACAGGCAGGATCTTTTGTTACGGAAGCCATGTTGTGAATCCCCAATTAATGAGTGGCTTTCGAGGTAACTCACAATTTTGTCTCTAATTATGCTCTCAAGTAGCTTACCTACAATTGAAGTTAGACTAATGGGTCGGTAGTTACCTGGTATTTTTTTGTCTCCTTTCTTAAAAATCGGTGTCACGTTAGCCTTTTTCCAATCCGAAGGGACGATGCCTTGTCGCAAGGACATATTGAATACGGTAGTGAGGGAGGAGAGTATTTCGCTCTTTGTTTCTTTAAGCTGTATAGGATATACTTTGTCGGGTCCGGGACTTTTATTTGTTTTAAGTGAATGGAGAGCTTTAAGGACTTCATCGGTTGTTATTTCAAAATTAGGCAATGCATGCTCGAGATTTACAATAGTACTGGTGCTGGTGGTAGTGGGAGGAAGACTGTTAGTATTAAACACCGAGGAAAAGTAATTGTTTAAGAAGTTTGCAATGTGTTGGCTGTCAGTCACTAGTGCACCGTCGCTGTTTGTTAAAGGTCCAATACCACTTTTGATCGCCTTTCTGTTGTTTATGTAACTAAAGAAAGATTTCGGATTATTTTTACAGTTGGCTGCAATATTTTCTTCATATCTACGCTTTGCCTGACATACTAATCTTTTTACTCGTCGCTTGGCATCATTATAAAGTCTAATACTTTCGGGCGTGCTTTGTTCTTTCTTTAACCTGTAAAACAATTTTCTCTCATTGACTGATTGTTTAATTTTGCTATTAAACCACGGTGGGCTTTTATTAGTGTTAATTCGCTTCTAACACAAGGGGACAAATGTGTTCTGCTGAGTGAGTAAGTGATTTTTAATTAAAGCTTAGCCAGGCTTCCTCTACGTTGCCGTCATCTGATAGTTGTATTTCTGTTAGTTTTTGTCGGATTTCTATGAAGTTAGCTCTTTTGAAATTGGGCACCTTTACTTTATTTTCAGTCACTGATGATTGAGCTCTAATGTCGACGCGCACTATTTTATGTATGATCGCAAGAACTGAGGTGTTCTCCTACCGTGGCATTAATGACTAGGTTATCTTGGGTCGTTATAACAAGGTCGAGTATATTATTTTGTCAAGTTGGTTCAGAAACCATTTGGCTTAGATAATTTTCTTCTAGAAATTCGATCATTCTATGTGACTTGCCTTCTGTACCTGACAGCGTTGCCCAGTCGATATGGGGGAGGTTAAAGTCTCCTAATATCAGTGAGTCGTTGTTATTAAGTGACTGCCTTAAGACGCTGTACATTTCAAGGTCGTCATCGGGTGATTGCCTGGGAGGTCTGTAGGAGACAGATATATTTAAATTGACTTTTGCAATGTTTATTCGCACGCACAAATGTTCAACGTTACTGTTTCCCGGTGTTCTGTCAGTGGGTTGCAAATAGTTTTTGACAAAAAGGGCGACGCCACTGCCTCTACGGTTTACACAATCATTGTTGAAGAGTCTGTAGCCATCTATGTTGTACTCGGAACTTAAATCAATATTTGTGGTGTCGATAAATGTTTCGGTTATAGCAATCATGTCAAAATTTTCTGTTAGAGCAAGACATCTCAGTTCATCGAATTTGTTTCTTAGGCTATGCGCATTGAAACTAAGGATTTTTAAGTTATCTAGAGGCTTGGTAATAGATGTGGTGGTACTTGCGAGATCACGGTTACGGGTTTGTTGCGATGCACGGCGTCTATTTACACGGGCGGGGTGGAGGGACGTGGCTGAGGGTCGTTTTTTGATCGGGTGTCATGTACTGCGTCGTTAAGGAGCCTTCCGAATCTGGCTGCCCCGATGGGAGACAGGTGTAATCCGTCCCTGTGGAAGAGCTCAGTTTGTCCATAGAAATTGTCCCAGGCGTTGAAGAACTCCACGTCAAGCTCCCTGCAAAGAGTCTGTAAGCGGCTGTTTAGGCTGAAGGCCTTACTGAAGAAGTCGCTCTCTGCCCAAGTCCGTGGTAGAACTCCTGAAATCAAAATGTTAGGGAATTTAGACTTATACTGCTGGATGAGCCTACGGTACTTGTTCAACAGTTCCTCAGACCGGGTCGTGGTGACGTCGTTCGTACCTGTGTGAATAACAATAAGAGAGAGAGAGAGAGAGAGAGAGAGAGAGAGAGAGAGAGAGAGAGAGAGAGAGAGAGAGAGAGAGAGAGAGAGAGTCTTTAGTCACTCCTTTAGAAACACACACACACACACACACACACACACACACTTACTTGGCCAGACTTGAAGGCAGGAGGAGGAGGTCTGTCAAAGTTCCATGGTGTAGAGTCACTCCTTCTTGCCTCCTGGAACACTTGCCGATGGGTGGTGGGTCCAGCGGCTGTAATGAAGTGTTGTGTATCTTATAACAGCATGAAGGGCTTTAGTAAGGGGGATATTAATAAGATTATTATGGTTAGAGAACTGGGCAGGACATGTAGTAATGGGTTTAAACTGGATATATTCAGATTCAACATGGACACAGGCAAGAATTGGTTTACTAACAGAGTGGTGGATGAGTGGAACAGGCCTGGCAGTCATGTGGTGAGTGAGTGCCAATACTAACAGACTGGTGGTTGAGTGGAACAGGCCTGGCAGTCATGTGGCAAGTTAGTGCCAATACTAACAGAGTGGTGGATGAGTGGAACAGGCCTGGCAGTCATGTGGTGAGTGAGTGCCAATACTAACAGAGTGGTGGATGAGTGAAACAGGCCTGGGAGTCATGTGGTGAGTGAGTGCCAATACTAACAGAGTGGTGGATGAATGGAACAGGCTTGGCAATCATGTGGCAAGTGAGTGCCAATACTAACAGAGTGGTGGATGAGTGGAACAGGCCTGGCAGTCATGTGGCGAGTGAGTGCCAATACTAACAGAGTGGTGGGTGAGTGGAACAGGCCTGGCAGTCATGTGGTGAGTGAGTGCCAATACTAACAGAGTGGTGGATGAGTGGAACAGGCCTGGCAGTCATGTGGTAAGTGAGTGCCAATACTAACAGAGTGGTGGATGAGTGGAATGGACAGTGATGTTGGGAGGGGTTAGTTGACAGGAGCTGCCTTGACAAGACCTACCATAGGCCTATTGCAGACTTCCTGTGCTTTCAGCTGGTGCGTGGCCAGGCAGATGTGTTCCTTGACATGGCCAGACTTGTGTGTGTGTGTGTGTGTGTGTGTGTGTGTGTGTGTGTGTGTGTGTGTGTGTTAGTTTGATTTATTTCAATGTGTTTGTTTGTTTATTAATTAACTAAATCAGCATTGGTATTCCTTCCCTTCTACCTCCACTCTTTCCTCCCCTTCCCTTCCCTCTACCTTTTATCTTCCTTTCACATTTTGGTTGTTCACTCCTTTTTTTTCCTTCCATTTCCTTTCCTTCACTTTTTGCTTGTTCCTTCTTTTCCTTCCCTTCCTTTCCTCTTCCTCTATCTCTTCTCTTCACTTTTTAGTCGTTCGCTCCTTCCCTTCCTCTTTCCCTTCCCTTCCCTTCCCATGAACAGTAGTGTCTCTGTAATTCATCACAGTAATTATCAATCCCTTCAACCTTCCTGTGTGTGTAATCCATTTTATTTATCTCCATCTTGAGGCCTCTAAGAGTGGTGTATTAACCCAGCCACTGCCAACCCACTCATTTATAACAGTGATAGAACACTCACTCACCTCAACCTCCACGTTACTTGTCAACACCTTGGCGCAGCACAGTAAGCCACTGAGACACTCACACAGCGTTGGTCTCCCTGGCACCGTTCCTGAAATCAGAGAGAAGCAACAGGAATTTGAGCAAGCTGCAGGCTTCTGGGTCCACTGTGTTCCAAACAGCTTGAAGCAACACACTACATGTAACACTAGGAAACAACACACCACTGACACAGCTATGTCACAAAATCATCACAACTTGCTAATACATAAGATGCAGTAAAACCCTGGATATAACAGACCTGCTTACAACAGTTCCGGCCATAACGGACAAGGTCAGAGGGTCAGAAATCCATGGGGATCCACCAAGAATAATTTCTGGACGAACCGGTAAGTACAACTGCTAGCCAGCTTGCTCTCCTCTGCTGACCAATCCTTGGGTTACTGTAGTCTTTCCAGCCCACCCCATGAAATATTTCCCTGCTTGTGGTTCACATTCAAATGGAGAACGTATTCACACCACAAAAAATGTCACGCATCAATCCAGGACGTAAATGAAATGGGAAATTGCCAAGCGTTTGTGAGTGTCGGTGCTGACACAGCTTGTGGGGGTCGCTGGGGGCCAAGTTAGGTTTGGTTAGTTTGAATTCATTGGCTTTGGCGTGGTGGAAATAAGCAGCAAACATGGCAGGGGTTGTTTACTACCAGAAATACCTCCTGTAAGTCACTCTGCTGTTCAGTACAAGCACTGTTCAGTATATGTCACTAAATGGGCTGTAGCTCTTGATCTAATCATAATTATAAGTTGACTGCATAGGATGCACTATCCAGCTCTTTCAGCAGTATTTGTTTTTGTCTATGTAATTATGTACTGGGACCATCAGCAGAGTGCGGCTTCCCCTCCTCACCATGGGGACTGTGGGGTTGGGAAGCCCACCAGGGGAGTAAACCAGGTGAGCATGCACACCTGGGGAATACACAGCAGGAAAAAAATTGCTTGAATTTGTTCTATCTTGTCCACTTTTGATCTTTGTGAGCACTGAGTGGAATGTAGAAACAGTAAGCAAGCTGAACTTGTTTTGTGGCTGCGGCAGCACGGCAGGCATTGAAAGTCATCAATCCTTTATGTGATAAAAAACAGTTAGCAGGTTATTTCACAACACAAACTAACTAACGGTTTGGTCTTCCAGTGGTGCACTTGTAAAATTTTATCCATATCCGTAACAATACGGCCCACTGCCAACCTGGCAGCCTCAGTGCCTCGCCAAGTGTGCTGTGCAGCTACACAGACAATGTGCTGACAACACACACAGTAATATAAACTATATGCTTACATTTAGTAGGTTATAAGTATTTTAAAATAACCGCGACTCATAACGGACTCTCGGCAATAATGAACCAAGTTCCCCCCAATTAGTCCGTCTCATCGAGGGTTTACTGTGCTGCCAGACAGTCTCCTTGATAGAGTCAGTCATACCTCGGTTTATGAGCTTAAATCCTTCTGGAATTTTGCTTGCAAACCATATAAAATGAATGCACATTGTAGTAGTGCTGAAAACACAAAGATTTCACGCTGGGGCACCAACACAACCAGGCGCTGCCTCTGTGAGTCTACCACAACACAGTGTGAGCGCCCTCACCTTGCAGCGAACATAGGCTTGTGTCCTCAACGTGTACAGACAGGGTGCTCCTACACCATCACCAATCATAAACCAAGGCATTTTAAGTGATTTTTTTTGCTTGTGAATCAAAACACTGGTAAAGTAAGGCACTCGTAAACCCAGGCATTACTGTAGCGACACTGAAAACAAACAAAAGTCTCCACAGGTCAGCGTGACGTGGTACTTACAAGTCTGGTTCCGCTGGAGCAGTGTCAGTGTTACAGGTCTCCAACCTGCTGTGGCGGCCAGAGGACTGCTTCACTCATGTCTGCCATCCACTGATGACCTGTAACAAGGCACAAATTAAACTTAACTTGCCAGGAATATTTGTCAAGAGTAATTTAAAAAAAACATACCAATAGCTAACAAATATATGAATGAATAAAAAATAAAAAATTTGTCACCAGAATTTGAGGAAAGATAGGGAGAGAAAGGGAGGAATGAGATAGGGAGAGAACATTGGAGGAAATAAATAGGGAGAGAAAGGGAGGAGTGAGATAGGGAGAACATTGGAGGAGTGAGATAGGGAGAGAAAGGGAAGAATGAGATAGGGAGAGAACATTGGAGGAAAGAGGGAGAGAAAGAATTGGAGATAAATTTTAAAGACATCAAAATCTAACATAAAGATGGTGCCTGATTACTTCTGGACAAACTATAATGTTGATGTTATTATAGAGACACTGTTTTGTTCAGGAAATCACACGATGATCAACTTCCGCTTCATCCGTAGTACCAAGCTGCAAATTTCCGCCACCCACGCCAAATGCCGGATAAATTTAAACCAACCCAACCCCCCTTCTGTCTTCCAAAACTCCCTTGTTGCTGCACTGCATTCAGGGACCAAAACAGAATTCATATTGTAGGTATTAACTTGGCTGGCTGCCCTCGCTTCAATATTATAAAAAAAAAAGAATTAAAGAAATCACGGGCCAGGGCCAGCCAAAAATTTAGCAGGCAGAGTATGGGGCCACCTAGTCCTCATTAAAATTAACAATATATAGTAATAATTAACATAGAGCCATCACCTTCAGGCAAACTCCAGAAGTACACCCACCAGTAACAACAGAGCAATGCCACAGCCTGACCTAACCGACCAGTAAATGTTTAATGGTAAAAAGTGCTCAAAATAACGGAGAAGGTCAATAAAAAAGACCAATTAATCTAAGCTAACCACATCTGAATTCTGGAATAACACCCAAGTAGTTAAGGAGGATAAATGTCAAGATTCTTGGGCTAGCCTTTCTTCAATGATGAACTGGTGGAGTGGATATGGCAGCTGCTAACCACATTCATTGTCTCATAGCTCAACTAAAAATGAGTCCACTATAGTCTATCGATTCTAACTTGAGCGCGACGCAGGGATTCCCCACCAGACCATGCTGGTGCCACGTCACTTTCCTCAGAGAGGGTCACTACCTCTCTCTCTCTCTTTTGCATGGCTGTGCGAGAGTGAGATCTGCTTGAGTTGTCCATGGCAGCGTAACGCTGAATGGTGCGGCATGTTGCCAAGGTCCGTCATGATAACTTTGAGAAGCTGTCAAGGGAAACATGCACCTCTTGAAGGCTGGGCCAGAGGGAGGTTTTTATGTTAGGCTTTTTTAAAACTTCTCATATATAAAAATATATATATATACTAAATAAATATATAAACTGAAATGTAATGTTATCGGAAATTATGTTTTCAACTACCAATAAAGGGTTAGCGGACTAAAAAATGGTTAGTGGACTTCATTAGTGGACTAAAAAAAATTATTAGCGTTAGCATTAGCAGATTTGCGGTAGCTGACCGGCGAAGAAGGAAAATTTGCAGATTAGCGATTAGCGGAATAGTGAATTGCGGACAGGGATGGTGAATACAAGAACTGTGTATTCAAATACAAATACTTCATATGTATATGAATATTCTTAAATACTGATAATTTCAATACAAATATGAATACTTCACAAGTATCCGTGAATACTTTTTGTTGAAGATAACTTTTTTCATGTAGGTAGGTTGGCAATGAGCCTAGTATGGTGCAAGAGCACGGACCGGACGAAAGTGCGGCAGAAGATCCCTCCCCACAAGAGCCCCAGCAGGTGGAAGCAGGACCCTGCTGGCCTCCAGTCTGTCCCATGAAGGGCCACGAACCTTTAACAGCCTGCCTAAGGAAGTCCCAAACCTAACAGGTTGCCCGGTAAACAGGTTAAAGAATGGGCTGGACAAGCTGCTACAAACAGTCCCAGTGCCGGGCTACACCTCAAGATGTAGGACTACCAACACCATACCGGACCAAATCACCCTGTTGAGCAGGACCGGGAGCAGCAGCAGCCACGACTGTGAGGCCTCTAAACAACACAACCAAGTAAGTAAGCAAGCAAGCAAGATGGAGGCGTGGAGTGCAGTGGAGGGGTGTGGGTGTGTGCGAGGTCATGCATGGGCGGGGTTTGGAGGGCAGGATCTACTTCAGGGGCAGTGATGGTCCAGTAGCTAGAAGGGCACGTCACCAGTGGGAGGGAAAGGGCGCTGAGTGGCGGGGTCCCGTGGGCGGCGTCCAGCACGAGTGTCAGGATTGGTTTGTTTACGTTTGGCTGCTGCTGCTGATGATGATGGCTGCCCTTTGCAACGGCGCCTCCTGTCATTGTTACGCACCTATATAGCTGTCTTCTCTTATTAATAAAGTGATTCTTCTTTGATTTTCCAACACTCGCACACTGTGTTTTGCTTCCCTTCCATTTTTGTTGTGTTGGTCAAAAGGGAAGTGTTATGGTAAGTGCGTCAGTCCGCGTCGGGCACCACAATAACTTAATTACTGTTCAGCCTCGCATGATTTGCACGACGAAAATTACAAAACTGGAAATAACTGTAAGGAAAATACATTTATCTATCCTTCTACCTAGTAGCTAGAGAGAGAGAGAGAGAGAGAGAGAGAGAGAGAGAGAGAGAGAGAGAGAGAGAGAGAGAAATGATGGGTTCATAAAACTGTGTGTAGAGTGCTGCGATGTCAAGCTGTCAACTGGCGGAGGGGTGTTTGTAGCGCGTGACAGGAAGAAGAGGCATACGAGATTGGGATGGCTCTGGCAGAGAGAGAGCGCGAAAGTCGTAAGTGTGCCTTCTCTCCTTCTTGCCTCTAATATTTACTTGATTTTAGGTGTAAGGTGCAGTCAAAGTGATTGGAGCACTATATACTGTAGAGGCACCAAGTGAACTTGTCTGGTGACAGTGGTGAGTATGTAATGATTCTGTATTATGACGGGGAGAGTGGCAGGCGACGCGTATGGCACCTGTGAGGTCGACCTATGCCGCTATATATTACCACCTTTAATGACCGTTTTGTGCTTGACAGTGTAGAGTGGCCGAGTAACTACTGTATGTTCAGCACCTGAACAATGGAGCTGCTGAGTTGAATAAGAGCAGGTGATCCATTTTGAGAAACATTCATTGACGACGTAGGCTCACGTGGCCGTAGCCTATTCATGTTATCCGTATAATATTTTCTGACCACAAATTCCAAATTTCTGAAAATTATAATTGATAGACTTTACTCTCCTGCCCTGCAGGAGAGTGAAAAATTACATCAGACACCGAAAAAAAAAATCCTGCCTGAGCATCCCGTCCACCTCCGCGTAGTAAAGCCCAAGGAACCTTAAAGGAGGATTTTTTTAAAGTTTGGAGGACAGCGACCAGGGCTCTCTAGCGGCGGCCGGCTTCGCTCCCCAGCTCTCTAGCTTTTTAGGGGTATCTTAAATATATTTTATGTTTCTCAATTCATGGGTATTTCAAATATTTTAGTTATCCTAATATTTTTTTGGGGGGCCCGGGCCATCTAGCTCCCCACCCCCGTATCCGCGCCTGCATATGCCTACAGACGACGACACATTCCGTATTATAGTTGCGGCACATTATAAGCGTGTCAGTTATGTACCGACTATCCGCATACACTCGAGATTTTCTGGGGGGTCGGAGATTTTTGGGGGGGCCCGGGCCCCCTGGTCCCCCCCCTGTATCCGCCCCTGCCTTATGGTATAAAGCCACAAAGAATAACCTTACTTAGTTGTATAGAAAGTATCATTAGTAAGCAAGCATATATGAATTTTCTGTGTCAAGACCTACAGGTTTTATTAGGATAAGTTTAGGGTATCTTCACACAAATCCTAAGTTAGTCGAGCTGACTAACTTTCCCTACTAGAGCCGAGGTGCCTAGAATGAGTGGCAAAGTTAGTCAGGCTGAGTAATATACTTTAGTCAAATTCTGACAAACCAACTAGTAAAGCTGAGTACGTCATTAGTAAAAAAAATCTGACTAACTAATTCATAATATTCACTGTTTTGACTAACTGCATTGATCAAGCTGAGCATGTCCTTCATCAATATTGACTAACCACATCGTTCACACTGAGTATGGCCGTCATCAAAACAGCATGTTTGACCAGTTCCAAATGTGTTGTGAATATTGTTGATATGCAGAGCTGATCACCTTTGAGGAATGCGTACCTGAATGTCTGGTCAAATACAGTACATGGTCCACTAACGATTGAACAAAAACAGTGTACCTATATGCAAGTCGTAAATCATAGAATACTGTATGGCCTTCAGCTAAAGGTCACAAAAAGAATGTACTAAGAAACCCGATATATTAAAGTGAAAAAATAAATTGTACATCTATTTTTGTACAATTAGAAAATAACATATACAGTACACATTTTCTAAAACCAGATTTCATAAATATTAGAAACAGAATGACTAAAAGTAGTCAATAAACTAAATCCGTATTCATTTCACCACAATGTAAATAAACTTGATACACATAGTACCACTCCATTATAACACTACACTTCATAAATATGTAATATGACAGTAGAAAAATACATACATGTAGCCATCTAGCTACGCAAGTAGTGACCCAGATTTATATACACATCTGAACACCAGTCCACACTATGCAACTTTTTTTGTCAACTCGATTTTCGTGTTGCCGCAACAATTTGCAGGCGACAATGGCCATTAAAACAATTCATATTAAGTACAAACTAATTAGAACCTAAGTAATCATTATATTAAGAAATTTAAGCATAATAATGATAATAATAATAATAATAATAATAATATTAATAATAATAATAATATGAAAATGAAAGATAATCCTGATCGGTGATGATGTGAAGAAAAATAAGGTAAACATGGTTAGAAAAAATAAATATTAGTGTAAAAGCGAAAAAACAAAACCGAAAAATATTAATAAAATCAGCATGAACAACAAAACCAGAGCATGGACAATCATGGTTTAATTCAGATCCAGACGTTTCAAAGTCATGCTGACATCATCCTCTGTGGCTACACAAAGTAATAAAACATTAAAATAAAATAAAAAATAAAACTTTAAAAACAATTAACAAACCATAAATTGACTAAGCAATATATAAGGGTCTTGATGACTCGAGATTATTTAGCATAGATTTGTTGTATTTAATGTATAGTGACTCTAGTATTCTAAAATCTGTCCTGCTGCAGGAACGTAAAATCTTGATATGTGATAACTTTAAAGACGTATCACAAGACTTGGAGTTTTCCCTCACGGCAGAGGAAGGAGGGTTGAGATTGAGACTGAGAGTTGTGCTGGACTGACCTATACGTGCTCATCTACCTAGATCTTGAAAGCTCGTAAAGTGCTTCCAATATACCCTGCTTGGCAATCGGGACAAGTGTATTTATAAACGAGAGACGAGCACAGGGGAGTCGGCAGTTCTCTTGCTCATAAATACACTTGTCCTGACTGTCAAGCAGGGTATGTTGGAAGCACTTAACGAGCTTTCAAGATCCAGGTAGATGAGCACGTAGTTCAGTCCATCACAACTCACAGTCCCAACATCAACCCTCCTTCCTCTGTCGTGAGGGAACATTCTAAGGGCCGATTACACAGTCGCTGTTATGGTTTAGGATCAATCCGAGCCAAGGCTACTCACGACTTGTCGGGGTCTTTTCGGCCATTTTTGGTAAGGGTTGTCCCCACTGAATTGGGACATTAGCTGAAAAGACGTCTGTGAAACCCGACAAGTTGTGTGTAGCCTTGGTTCAAATTGATCCTAAACCATAACAGTTACAGTGAAATCAGCCCTAAGTCTTGTGGTATGTCTTCAAGGAAAGTTTTTTTAACTTTGTGTAGCCACTGAGGATGATGTCGGCATGACCTTGAAATGTCTGGATCTGAATTAAACCATGATTGTCCCTACGCTGGTTTTGTTGTTCATGTTGAGGCTGCGGTTTCCCCGCGACCAACCTTTCTCTAAAAGAAAATTAATAACGGAAAAATATACAAAATAAAAGTAGGGAAAACAAAAAACAAATATGGTGTCCCATCCAGTCAGTTGCTCAACACATCAGGGTGTAGTGTAGACAGTCGACCGTTGCCAACTAAAGTTGCATAGTGTGGACGAGCCTTTAAAATCATTAACAGTTAATAATGCATGAAACCTTATCAAGACTAGAAAAAAACATACAATTTATTATTTACCAAACAAAACTATAGAAAGTGAGAAATAATTTTTGTAGGTTATATAAAAAAATTCATTGAAAATTGGCTGAAAACAACAAACAAAATTCTTCTGATGCATCCATACATACTTTTAATACCTACTGTGTGTGTGTGTGTATTTACCTAGTTGTGATATACGGGAAAGGAGCTATGCTCGTGTTGTCCCATCTCCATATTGACTTTTGTCCAACTTACACTAGCTTTAAATTCATGAATCGGATTTGCACGAACCACTTCGTGCTCCAGATCATTCCAAACGTCTACTAGTTGCTTGGAATGATCTGGAGCTCGAAGTGGTAGATGCAAAGACGATTCATGAATTTAAAGTGTTTGTGTGTGTGTGTGTGTGTGTGTGTGTAATTGACTAAATTCATGCACTCTTGTACCCCATTGCCATTTTTACTTCATTTAATTTGACCATTAGGGATTTAGATTTCTGAGTTTCTCCTTTTTCATACTTGATACCTAAAACATATGAGGATATAAAACTGGGGAAGTGTTTACAGTCTTTAGGATGTTCAATATTGTATACATACAATCCTGCTACTAATCTAGCTACAGCCATAGTAATGGATGTAGTTTCAGCTATGGGTGTACCATCCAGAAAAACACAATACAAAAGTGGTGAGGGATGGAAAAAGAAAAGGACATTCATGGTAGACAGAAGAGATAAGGAGGAAAGTAAAAGAGAAAAGAGGACTTTTTAAGAAAACTCAAGAAAGAAATATGGCTGAGCAAGTAAAAGGGGAAAGGAAAAAGAAATATAAAGAATGCAAGATGAAATTAAGACAAGCAGTAAAAGAAAGTAAGAAGAGAGTTGCTGAAGACTTTGGAAAAAGATTAAGTTAAAAATATATAGGGAACAAAATCATATTGGAAAGAAGTAAAAAACAAAAGAAATGCAGAAAATATCTCCTCAAGTAAAATAAATGAAGTTATGGATGAGAATGGAATGGCGTTAAAAGACGGGGAAGCTGTGAAGGAGATGGAGAGAATATTTAAAAAAAACTTAATGAATTTTGAGGATGGACATCCAGCAGCTGCAACAGCAGCAGTTTTGAGTAGAGGTAGAGGAGGAGTATATAAAGAAAGAAGTATAACATATGAAGAAGTAAATCAAGCAATAAAAAGATTAAAAATGGAAAGGCAGCAGGAATTGATGAAATCACGGCAGAAATGATGAAGTGTGAAGGAGAGGTAGTTACTGAATGGATGGTCAAGTTCTGTGAAGTGACATGGGAGGAGGGGTTGCCAGCAGACTGGACAAAATCCATCATTGTCCCAGTTTACAAGGGGAAGAGCAGGAGAGGGGAGTGTGGGAGCTATAGAGGTTTAAGTCTCCTAAGTATACCCGGAAAGGTATAGAGAGGGTGCAAAGGCTTACAGAAAAGAAAATCTGTGAAGAACAAGGAGGCTTCAGGAAGGGAAGGGGATGTGTGGATCAGATATTTTCCTTCAGGATGATAGTAGAAAAAAAAATAATAGCAAAAAGAAAGAAACCATACGCTGCCTTTGTGGTGCCCCGAGGGCTGCGACACCACTCGCTCCAGTGTCATCATCATCTTCTCCGGCAATATTTTCCGATGACAACAGCGGTATCGACCGCTAAAAGCACAACACGGACTCCAACACATGATTGTCCCCAAACGCACTGTTCATTTACCAACCTATACACAATTGCAATTGCCCATTAACGCACCCGCTTATCTCTCTAAGCCAAAACACAATCAACCGCGGCCAAAACACAATCAACCGCGGCCAAAACACGATCAACCGCGGAACAAAATGTTATGAAAACAAAGCTGCGTCACCGCGTGACGCCTACACTAAGGATTAAAATCGAGTGTAAGCCACATGTCGGTTAGGTAGATTATTGTATGAGCTCGGTGTGAGTTTGATGTATGACTCACACGCCTGACGTATTACCCTCGTGATGTCTGTATGTATGTCATGCCTATATAAGAAGCATTTATTCAGGCTAGGGATCAGATCAGCCAGCACTCTGTTCGTGTGCTATACACCCAGTTGTCCTTCCCTAGACAACATGGGCAGAACAATCATCTTTGCTACTGTGAGTATGAAGTGAAGTGGTACCATAGAGGAAAGCGTATCTAACATATCTATTGTGTTCTATTATCTTAGTTTTACTTAGGATTATATTTCTATGATACTTTATTGTGTGAGTTTTTACTCAATATTATACCAGGGCTAACGTCAGTAACCAATAGTGAAAGAAAACCTGAAGACTCATTGAGTCTCGTAAGCCAGTCGCTGGTTTAAACAATATTTTTACCCTTTGTAATATTAAGTAGTATTAAGGTAGAATAAAATACATATAAGAAAGGCGACACCGTTTCATCACCCCATTTACGAACTCCTTTAAATACTCCTAAAGTACCAGTATTTTAAGTCAAGTGTTACTAGTACAAACAGTGTGTCGTCTCCCCTGTGTGACCCCGGATTGTGGGTTACAACACCTTCATGGATTTAGAAAAAGCTTACGACAAGTCGATTGGATTGCATTGTGGGATGTTTAAAGATTTATGGTGTGGGAGGCAAACTGCTTAGTGCAATAAAGTCTTTTTATGAGAATGCATCTGCATGTGTCAAAATTAGTGGAGAAACAAGTGAACATTTTGATATAAAAGTGGGCTTAAGACAAGGGTGCATCATGTCACCATGGTTGTTCAATATTTATATGGATGGTATTATGAGAGAAATGAAGGGCAAAGTTCAAAGTTGGGGAGTTGGAGTTAAAATGTATGCTGAGGGAAGGAAGTGGGTGCTGAATTCAATCATATTTTCTGATGACATAGTGCTCATAGCAGAAAATGAAAGTGACTTACAAAATTTGGTCAGTGTTTTTGATAGGGAATGTAAAAGGAGAAAGCTGAAAGTAAATGTCAACAAGAGTAAAGTGATGGTTTGTGAGCAAAGTAGAAGTGAGGTTGTAGATTTTGTATGCCAATATGGAGTGGGAACTGAATGTGAAAAAAATGCTAAATAATTTTGAATGGTGAAGAAACGGAGCAGGTCAATGAGTTTAATTATCTTGATCAGTTATGTGCAAGCATGGTGATACGGAGGGAGAGACAAGAGAAAGGGCATTGCAAGGAAGAAGGGTGGTAGGGTCTTTGGGACGTATCATGAATGGCAGAAGTGTGAGCATGGGGGTAAAGAGGGATGTGAGAAATAAAATAATAGTACCAACCCTCACATATGCAAGTGAGCCTGGAATGAAAGTCAGAGGTCTAGAGTGCAGGCAGTGGAAATGAGTTATTTGAGGAGTGCATGTGGTGTGAGTAGAATGGATGGAATAACTAATGGAAGTGTGTATGAACGTTTTGGAATGTGTCACAGGGGTGAAAGGAAGAGGTGTTGAGTGGTGGAAGAAGTGAAGTGACACTTTAAAATGGTTTGGCCACATGGAGCGAATGGAGGAGAGTGAGATGACCAGGATGGTGTATGTGAGTGAGATGGAGGGAGGGAATGTTAGAGGACGACCTCCAATGAGATGGAGAGAGAGGATGCAGGCATACGTTAGGGAGAAGGGGGAAAGATCCTTGAGAAACTTTGTGCAGACAAGGAGGGAGTGTCTGGATAGAAAAAGATGGAAACTCTTTTGCCATGGCCATCCCCTGGTAGGAGCTCCTAGGAGCATGCGTCGATGATATGATGATAAAGATTGACCTTAACCTGTATTTGAAATAATTCGCTGAACCCTGTGCATATAACACCTGTAAGGGAGGGGTTGGGGGGCAGTGAGATTAGCTTAGGGAGCTGGTTGGAGGTCACGACTATGGTTTACAGCAGTGCAGCCCTACTGTAAAGAAATATTCAATTTTATCTAACTAGTTTTATATAGTATTGCTATCATTTGATGTGAATATGCAGAATGAAACAATTAAGCATTTCCAGTGCATCCCAAATTGTTCTTGCATGAAAGACCTGTGAAATCCAAGCAGAAATGAGCTTTAAAAAAATATTGTTTACATTACATTATATGCTGAGTACCTGCTTTGGGTGAATCTTTGTCGCCTTCGGCGAAATTTATCAGAACATTTGGGGGCCAGGCATCTCGGCAGAAAGAAAGCGAGCCTCCTTTGTTTACTTTCCGTGTGCGATATTGGCATCCATCCAATAGTGTTTTCCTCCACCCACAACTCCTGGCCCTAAAGCCATCACCTTTGAACTGCCCACACTCCTGATAGCGGCATCACCTTTGACCTGTCCATGCTTCTGGTAGCGGCAGTTGTCCACCCAAGGTCTTGGATCATCTCGCACAACAACCTGCAATCATTTGAGGGTGAAGTATAATATGCTGGGAGCAGAAACCGGTAACCTCACCGAGACACAAACACCTGACCTTCCTAGTCTTGGAGGGGTGGGGCTGATACATGCATGGCAGGAACTCAGCAAATAATGTAATGTAAATAGATTTTTTTTTAAGAAGCCCACTTTGGCTTGATTTCACAGGGCTTTCATGCAAGAACGATTATGGATGAGGAAATGGTACCTGATAGCATTTATATTTTCTCTCATTTACCAATAAATAAAACAATGAGAATGATCAGCTACATTATTACTAATATTAGTATCACTTATATTGAAGTGTAATTGTTGAAAGTCCCAAAGAAATACAGATAATTTACGATGATTGAAAAAATACTTGGTAATTCTTTACAAGAACTCCGCTACTCCAGTGCCCCCCACCCCCAAAAACAACCCAGGGGGGGGAAGGGAAATTGACTGATATATGGGACTCCCAAATTTACCACCCCAAATCCCTAAAATAGGGTAAATTTTCTACTCCCAAAAGTGTACTGAACTGCGTATATCTGACAGCTTACACTGTACGTCCAGTATATTTAAACTACTCCAACCTGTCTTTACCTAACCAAAACTCGACCCTCCCTCTGCTAGGTTAGGTTAGAATAGATTACAAGACAACATATTAATGGAACTTCCCTTAAACTTTTAACTAGGGAATTTTCCCTATCCTAGGGAAATATTTTATGGTAGTTTTGGAGGCCCATTTTTCAGTTAATTTGACTCCGCCTTCACAACCCCAATTCTCCACAGGTTCCTAGGCTTGTCTTAGGGGGTAGGGCGGGGCTGGAATGGCAGAGGGGGAGGCGGACTTCTTGTAAAGAATTACCGAGTAGCTCAAGCTTCGTGGGCCCTGTGACCCAATAGTCGCTGGCTGGCAACTCTGGAATAATACCTCATTAACTGAAGATGGTCACTATAGTAAGAATGGGGAGGAGAAAATGATCTGGGATAATGATTTAATTTACTTTCCTAAAGTCCACCACAGGTCGAAATGAACCATCCTTTCGGGGGGATAAAAGTGATGAATCCACGGGGAATGTGATTCTTGAATGACTCCTTGAGCAAACATGTCATCCACCACCAGTAAGTGCCCTATGAAGGCACACACAAGGATGAGTACCTGGGTTATGGTCAATACGATGGGCATTTCCCCTGGTACTGATATTGTGTTTGATCACTGGAAATCACTGTCCATACACTGAAAATGTTAAAAAAAAAAAAAAATTGTCCAATTTTAGCAAGGGTGGTAAAGAGGCAAAGACACCACACCTAAAACTCACTCAATCTGCTACTGCATGTACTGTTTCTGCCCACAAACTTCACCCATAACTATCTAACAAATCACTAGAGGAACAACAAAACTTACCAGCAGTGAACCCACGTCTCGTTGTTGTTTTGGGCCGCGGCGATCTAGTCGCTCACTGTTCACATGAGCCTTGGTGTCGTCCTGTGAGGGCTTCACATGCACGTCAGCTGCCCCGTCTTCCTGAGGAAGGCGCAGGTGAGGCGGATGACAGCTTCCTGGCGTGAGGGGTGGACGCCTGCCGCCGCCAGCAGCGTGGGCAGGTCAAAGGTGGGCACGTCCAGGGCGCGGAGTCGGTGTCGGAGCAGCACTCGCTGGGAGTGGTGGCGTGGGCAGTGCAGCAGAAGGTGTTCAATGGTGTCCTCGACGGTCCTGCACCAGCAGGGGCAGTGAGGGTCAGGGGACAGGCGGTGGAGGTGAGCGCCCAGGTGTGTGTGGCCCAGGGCCCAGGCGAAGGAGCATCAGGGCCACGTCTAGGACGCGGAACGCTTTCCTCACCCACGGCTGTGGGAAGGAGTTGGTGCGGTACTGGCCCATGAAGGTGGTGTCGTCCCATGAGGCGTGGCAGGTACGGGAGATGAGACGTTTGGCCGTGTAGAGTGGCAGGGGAAGCGGCGTTATGTTTACTTCCGGCCATGTTTTGTTTTAAACTCGCTGCTGCTGCGACGGTGGCGTACCCTAGCGGCGACGCCGCCGCTGGAGGCGGTCGATTCAAATTGCCTCATTCCGAACCTAATGCGCTATATTATCACATCCTCAGTCAACTTATTTCATAATATGTTACAAACATTCAACGAGGAGTTATGTTCTTTGTAAGGCAAGTGTTATAAACGCTTTTAACCAGTAGATACAAGGATGTAGGCTTGTAGGGGTCGAATGAAATGACTAACACATTAGTCACGATCTTTTTGACGAAGGATTTGACTAACTTTGGTTTTGTGTGTTCAAACCCATGATAGCCAGCACCCTATGGTATAAATCAGCAAAAAGTGGCCTTATTTTGTTGTACAGGAAGTCTCACTAGTAAGAAAGCATAAATGAATGTTCTGAGTCAAGAGCAACAGGTTTTGTTAGGTTAAGTTTAAAGTATTTTCAAACCCATGACAGCCAGTGCCCTATGGTATAAATCAACAAAAAGTGGCCTCACTTTGTTGTATAGGAAGTCTCATTAGTAAGGAAGAATATATGAATTATGAGTTAAGACCTATTGTGGTTTTGTTATGTTTGGTTTGGATTTTTTTTATTTGAATCATATATTTTTCACAAACAGGACCAGTGCCTTGCTCAGTCCCTAATCACCTGACAGACAGACGGCTCACACCTCTTACCGTCCACAGGTGAGGTGCCGGCCAGCAGCGGACGGTGACAGTGCCAGGAGCTCAGGAACCAAGACCTTACCAGCAGCAGCAGAGGCAGGATGACCCAGGACTCACTTTGCCCAGGACCAAGCATAGTGGTAGTAGTGATAGCTGTTGTAGTAGTAGTAGTAGTAGTAGTAGTAGTAGTAGTAGTAGTAGTAGTAGTAGTAGTAGTAGTAGTAGTAGTAGTAGTAGTAGTAGTAGTAGTAGTAGTAGTAGTGGTTGTAGTAGTAGTAGTAGTGTTCATGATTCTTACCATCTAAAACTCCATCCTCCCTTCATGTCTTCCCTTGTGTCTCCTCTCTGTCATCATCATCCTGCTCTTCATCCTCTCTCCATACTTTCTTCTCTCCTTTGATCATGTTTTTCCTTCTCTCTAATATTCTTCCCTCATGTCTCCTCTTTGTTATATAATTTACTCCTCATTTTATACTTTTTTTTTCTTATTCCTCCTTCCTAATATTTATCTTTCTCTCTCCTCCTCCTCCTCCTTCCATAACCTTCTCTTCTAAGATTCTTCCTTCATTTCTCTGCTTTCTATAATATTGTTTCCTCCTCCTTTTATACAGTTTTTTTTCCTAATTCCTTCTTCCTTATATTTATCCCTTTCTCTCTTCTCCTCATCCTCTTCCATTTATAATCTTCCCTCCTCTCTCTTTTTACTGTTCATTTCCCATTTCTCCTCTTCTTCCTTCCTCCTTCCTCTTCCTGGTTTCCCCGTCCTGTCTAATATTCTTCCATCATTTTCTCCTCCGCATTTCTTACTCTGCCTTCCTTCCTCCATTTCTCTTCCTTCTCATATTCCTTCTTTTCTATATTTCCCATCTTAGCTTCCTTCCCTTCCTCTATCCTCCTCCTCTTTCCTTCTCCTCTTCCTAGTCTTCTTTCCTTCTCCTACTCCTCTCTCTCTCTCTCTCTCTCTCTCTCTCTCTCTCTCTCTCTCTCTCTCTCTCTCTCTTTTTATTTATACAGTTTTAAGTAACTGCAGACCCTGGCTTGACTGCCTGGGTGGGACGCAGACCCTGGCTTGACTGCCTAGGTGGGACGCAGACCCTGGCTTGACTGCCTGGGTGGGACGCAGACCCTGGCTTGACTGCCTGGGTGGGACGCAGACCCTGGCTTGACTGCCTGGGTGGGACGCAGACCCTGGCTTGACTGACACGGTGGGACGCAGACCCTGGCTTGACCGCCTGGGTGGGACGCAGACCCTGGCTTGACTGCCTGGGTGGGATGCAGACCTTGGCTTGACTGCTTGGGTGGGATGCAGACCCTGGCTTGACTGTTGGAGTAGTACGCAGGCCCTGGCTGAACTGATGAGGAGTGGGACGCAGACCTTGGCTTGACTGTCAGGATGGGATGCAAGCTCTGGCTTGACTGTTGGGGTATGATACAACGCCCATGGTTGTCATAGCGCTAAACTTATACGTATAACCTTTAATGGATTGACTCCTTTTTTACTGTGATAATACAAAACCTGTAAGCTGTGATGTGGAGATGTTATATACTTACCTGAAAGAAAACTTTTATTATGATGTAATAGAACTAGACTTTCTCTACCTGACTGTGATGATACAAAACTTGTTTTATGTGATGGGAAGTAGGAATTCCTCTAATTGACTGTTAAACATGAGCAAAAACATTAAAGTATTTATATGTGATTGAAACATAACTTACCAAGCTAGACTTTGATAGATGCATAACTGTTGTTGCCTGTGATAGGTAAAAAAAAATATGTTGCTGTATGTCATGTCCTCTCTAAGCACAACAAGACTGTTTCTGTATAGTATTTCCACAAGAAACTGGCAGGTAGGGTAGTGTTGTGGTATTTATACAAAATCTTTGTTATAACCCTAAAAACAAAACAATCTTAACACTATATATATGACCTTATTATGTTATCCAATTATCTAATTAAATTCGTTTAAAGGTAGTAAATAGCTGACATATAAGAGAAAGGGAGGTGTTGAGAGTGTGTGGCAAGGTACGGGGCTTAGATGACCTTGCAGCCGCCACTACCCCACCAACCAGTTCTCGTGGAAATACTATAGTACCGGTACCATGTAATCATCTTTGTTTTTCAATAATGATTAGTGTAAATCAACTGTGGTGAAAAATATATTTATTGCATAGCTATCTGTATTATCAAAATGACATTTCATTTTCCTAAAGAGTTGTGTTCCTTTTTGTTATTGTAAAAAAATTGAGAAAAAAAGAAATGAGACAAAATATATAACTTTCCTGAATACTTGTGTTTCGTTCGTCAAGAAATAAACAGATAACGGAGTGCAGTGCATCATGCCTCTTATGACAGTATAAATAGTTGATGTGCTAAATGAGTATAATGACTCAGAACTTGTAAGATATAGACTAGACAAAGGGGGAATACTTTTCGTGACTGATTTGGTTAGAGAGGCTCTGGAAAGCCCTGCCAAGAGAAACATGGCCCTCACCCCAGAGATGAAAGTTTTGGTAACACTAAGGTATCTTGGTACTGGAAAATGCAACTTTGTAGTAGTGATGACCTTGGGAGTGTCGCAGTCATCAGTTAGTAATGCAATAACACAGACACTTCATGCCATGGCTACTTCACCCAACAAATTGCTCCCCAGTTCAAGTTCCCCTTGGATCACAATGAACTTAAGCAAACTGCAAGTGATTTACAAGGAGTGGCGAATTTTCCAGGAGTTGTAGGGGTGATTGATGGAGCTGATATCAGACTATGTGAATAGGAAAAAT
>NW_026110980.1:0-49329 GCF_024679095.1 Eriocheir sinensis | reverse complement strand
AAGGGTTTCGTAGGAGTTGTGGGCATTTCCGTGGGTGCTCTTATGACCCTGGTGGTAGTTAGACCCTTCTTCTGTACCACGAACCCAAAACAACACTCATTAGAATCCGATTAATATCCCTTTTGGCCTTTGATAGTAGCTGATGTGACCTTGGTGGTAGTTTGTCCCTTCTGCACCTGGAACCTAAACTAACACTCACCAGAACCCGACTAGTCTCCTTTTTGGCCTTTGAAAATAGTTGATGTGAGAGGCGGAAGTGTTTGATAATAATTAAAACCTTACCATCGTGAAATTACTCTTAGCCCAGAAACCTAACACATCCCTCCCCTCTTCCCTCGCACAATGCCCCGAGTTCAAGCAGCAAAAGGTTGAGTAAACATAAGAAAATGTTATAATGGTTGCGTGATATTTCTCCGCGACAAATTACGTAATTGTAAAAGTTGCCACATGTGAGACCGCGGCGTGGGAGTTTGTTACATTTATTTCTGGGCGTGAGTGAAATGTAAGGATGGATGAATGAATGAATGAATGAATGAATGAATGTGTGTGTGTGTGTGTGTGTGTGTGTGTGTGTGTGTGTGTGTGTGTGTGTGTGTGTGTGTGTGTGCTGAAAATTGGCCCATAACTTACAATCATAAAAGCGAAACACACACACACACACACACACACACACACACACATAGGTGTGACGGTCTGACAGGGCGGCGGTTAGAGCCCGCTCAGGCCGGATTCTTTCCGTTGACTGGGAGTGGTTACTGTCCCCCCCTTGAGCAAGGGGGATGGGGTGTGTGGTGTGTGAGGTCCTGGCAGTACCCAGAGATCGACGATAAAGAGCACGTGATCAGGCCGTGGTGAATTACACACACACACACACACACACACACACACACACACACACACACACACACACCTCTCCTGACCTTCACGGGGTCAGGGCGTGTCACATGGCGCTCCCCATACCAGCCACAGGGTCGTCCTGTTGACCCTTTTCCTTTTCCTTCGCTCCCCATTCCCGCACCTTCTCAGTCTTTCGAGGAGCTCATTACTCCAAAGAACTTTTTGTGAAATGTTGTAACAGTGAGTGCAGTGTGTTAGTGGTGCTGGAAGGATAGCGAGCTGTGTGTCGCCAACGCCTCGTCATCCACAGCGTCCCAGTCGACACACTCAAGATCCGAAGGATACCATCATCTAGGTCACCCAGCAGCAGGGGAAGGTCAGTTCAGGTGGCAGGCGGTGT
The DNA here is from genome assembly GCF_024679095.1 of Eriocheir sinensis. Lineage (NCBI taxonomy): Eukaryota > Metazoa > Arthropoda > Malacostraca > Decapoda > Varunidae > Eriocheir > Eriocheir sinensis. The sequence goes on along the minus strand of NW_026110980.1, from coordinate 48,092 downwards.
GGCAGCCTCGTCACTCAGGTTCGGAGCAAGATGTACAGCAACTATATCAACGCTGTGCACTTGTTCCCACGACTACATCTACCAGCCCGTCCAGCCGGGCAGCACCCACCACCTGTGTCTCGCCGCCCCAAGAGCTTAGCACCTACCTACTAAGCCTGGGTATACCTGAGTGACCCACCCCCATAAATTACCCACCTGCACCACCACCATCGTCTGTCACCTGAACCCACCGTCTGACCTGAGGATTAACTTTTAGAAGGCCTTGCCTGACCTCACCGTCATCTAAAGAGACCGCACCTTTCCCCCCTCTCGGCACCACATCACTGCACTCCCCCCACCGCCCCCCCCCTCCCCCACCCCAAGCTCCGTCGCCCCAACCCTCCCCCGCATAGCAGAACCCCATTCCCCGTCCCCCTTCTTTATGCACTTGTTTCATTAGCGAAGTAAAATTGTATTTATAATATGTAAATTTTCAGCCTGACGGCTGCCGCAACCAAATAAACCCTTTATTATTATTATTATTATTATTATTACACACACACACACACACACACACACACACACACACACACACACACACACACACACACACACACACACACACACACACACACACACACACACACACACACAGACACAAACACGTTAACTTATTGCAGATACAGATAACTAGTTTACATTCATATAATAACTATATATCTACGTTTATTTTTTAGATTGTATGTAGATATAAAGACAGACCGATAGATACATAGATAGATAGACAGATAGATAGATATACAGACAAGACGCAGGGAGGATGACTATCTGGGTAGGCGAAGGGGGGGGTGCCGGGCGGGGGCGCAAAGAGCCTTGTCCCAAATCTGTGTAGGGCGTCACCTCGCCGCCGTAAAGGTACGCTTAGGCCCGTAAAGTTTATGGTAATACAGCCTCCCTACACGCAACCCCTCCTCCTCCTCCTCTTCCTCCTCCTTTTTTCTTCTTCTCTCTCTTCCTCATCTTCTTGCTCTTCTTGTTCTTCTTCCTCTTCTTCTTTTTCTTCTTCCTACTACTACTACCACTATTACTTTTTTTTCGCCTTCTTTTCCTTCTTCTACTACTACTACTACTACTACTACTTCTTCTTCTTCTTCTTTTTTTTTTTCTTCTTCTTCTTCTTGTACTTCTTCTTCTTCTTCTTCTTCTTCTTCTTCTTCTTCTTCTTCTTCTTCTTCTTCTTCTTCTTCTTCTTCTTCTTCTTCTTCTTCTTCTTCTTCTTCTTCTTCTTCTTCTTCTTCTTCTTCTTCTTCTTCTTCTTCTTCTTCTTCTTCTTCTTCAATAAGTTCCCTCTCCTCCTCCTCTTTCATAATATTTTCCCTCTTCTGCTATTTTGTCTGCTTCATCTGATTCCTTTCCCTTTTTTCTTTTCTTTCTTTTCTCTTTTTTTTTCCATCTGTTTCCCCTCCTCCTCCTCCTCCTCCTGTCTTATCCTCACGCAACCCTTTCTTCCTCTCTTTCTTCCTTGTTCAACCACTCCCTCCTTATCACGTGGACCGTTTGACCTCTTCCTGCCTGTCCCTTCCTTTCATTTTCTCGCCCTCTACCAGTGTTCCCTCTTCCATGTCTTTCCTCTTCTATGCTAACTTTTTCTTTGATATTCTTTTCTTTCTATATCCTGCAATTTTTCGCTCTCTCAGTTCTTATTTTCTTCGTTTCTCCGTGGCCCATTAGTTTGACCTCTTTCTTCTGCCTCTTCTCTCTTTCTTTTCCTCTACAGTTGTTTTCTTCTCCATTGCTTTCCTCTCCATTTTTTTCTTTCCTTTCCTTCCTTTCCTGCAATTTTTCTCACACTCAATTCCTCTCCTTTTCCTCCGTGGACCTTGTGATCGGTTCCTCCTGCCTCACTCCTCCACCTTCTTCCCCTCTACGATTGTCCATTCTCTTAACTCTTCTCTGTTCATCAGCTACAGTCGTCTACTTTTCCAATATTTTACCTTTCCATCTCCTGCAGTCTTACGCACAATCAGTTAACTTCTATTCTTATGCTCTCCAGCCTTCCTTTGCCCCACACGTATAGTTATTTTTCATCCATACTCTTTTTCCATAAGCTACAGATGTTTACTTTTTTCTATAATTTTCCTTTTCTTTCCTGCAGTTTCACGTATACACAGTTTTTTTTCTGTTCTCAAGCTCTCTAGCCTTCCCAAGCGTTCACTATGGTTTGTTTTCATTTACCCAATAGTTATTTTTTCCCATGCTTTTCAGTCATCCTAAGTACCACACATCGCCATTTTTTTCATTCATCCCACAGTTCTTCTCCATTCTCATCATTTCCAGACTTCCCAAGCACCGAACGACTAGTCCTTTTATATTTATCCAACACTTCATCTCTATTATCATGCTTTCCTGTCTTTCTATGCCTCACATACTGTATTTTTTCACTTATCGAACAGTTATCATCTATTGTTATGCCTTTTACCTTTCCTATACCCCACACATCGTCATGTATTCCATTTATCCATCAGTTCTTCTGTGTTCTCAAGCGCTGTAACCTTCCTAAGCACTACACGTCTGGGGTCACATTCTGAAACCTTTCGTCGCCCAAGCACACACATTTGGCAAGGCTTTTGTGGGAGTTGTGGCAATTTCCAGGGATAGTTTTATGACCCTGGTGGTAGTCTGACCCTTCTTCTGCGCCGTGAACCTAAAGAAGCGCTCATTATAACCCGACTGACCTTCTTTTTGGCCTTTGGAAATAGTCGGTGTGACGGGTGGAAGCGTCTGACAATAATAATTCTAACATTTTTCTATCAACGGTTCTGCTCCTCGTGCCTGCCTCATCTCCCCTCCGGCAGCGGCTCCACCACTTCACCATCCTCCACTGAAACGCCTCTTTTCCAGCCTCTCCTCCACCGGCTTTCATTCCCTGCACCTTCTGCCTCTCCACGGCCATTCCTCGCAGCCCTCTCTTCCCATTCCGTCCCTCGCTACTCCCCTCTCCTCTGTGCCCTCTACTCTCTCTCTCCCCTTCGTCTTCTTCTTCTTCTTATTATTATTTTCTTCTTCTTCTTCTTCTTCTTCTTTTTCTTCTTCTTCTTCTTCTTCTTCTTCTTCTTCTTCTTCTTCTTCTTCTTCTTCTTCTTCTTCTTCTTCTTCTTCTTCTTCTTCTTCTTCTTCTTCTCTGTGGTCCCTATTTTTTTTCTCTCTCCTCTCTCCTTTCCCCTCTTTCCATTTCTCTACTTCCCTCTCCTCTATATGCTCCATATTCTCTCTCTCTCTCTCTCTCTCTCTCTCTCTCTCTCTCTCTCTCTCTCTCTCTCTCTCTCTCTCTCTCTCTCTCTCTCTCTCTCTCTCTCTCTCTCTCTCTCTCTCTCTCTCTCTCTCTCTCTCTCTCTCTCTCTCTCTCTCTCTGTTCCCTATTCTCTCTCTCTCTCTCTCTCTACTTCCCTCTCTCTCTCCCTATTCTCTCCCTTCTTCCCTCTTTTCCTTCCTGGCTAATCCTCTACGCAATTCCCTTCTCCGTCCCTCAATCCCCCTCAGGTCAGCGACACCACCACTACATGACGTGACGCTCTCTTGTCTTATACCTGACGGCCGTTCGTGTCACGGTTCCTTCCCCGCGTCATTACGGCAGAGGTTCATAATTTTGGGGAATGTTCTTACGTCAGTCGTCACTCTAGATAACTCTTGCCGCCTGTCTTGGTTTCTTTTTCTTTTTCTTTTCTGGTTTCTTTTTCAGGGTTATCTCTCGCCCTTACCTCCCTCTCTCTCTCTCTCTTTGTCTTTCTGTATGTTTTCGTTTGTATCTCTGTCTCTCTCTGTCTCTGTTTCTCTCTGTCTGTCTCTGTCTGTCTCTGTCTCTCTCTGTGTGTGTCTCTCCTCTTCTCTTTCGGCTCTCACATCAACTACTTCCCAAGGCCACAAAGGAGATTAGTCAGGTTCTCATGAGTGTTCTTTCACGTTCATGGTGCAGAAGCCTTGTCAAACTATCACGAGGCTCATGTAGCTATATAGCCGTGGAAATATTAACACAACCACAACGAAAGGCTTATCGAATGTGGGTGTTTTAAGTCCCGAAATGTTTGAGAATATGGGCCTTGTACGTCCATTCTTATTACTTCTTCTTCTTCTTCTTCTTCTTCTTCTTCTTCTTCTTCTTCTTCTTCTTCTTCTTCTTCTTCTTCTTCTTCTTCTTCTTCTTCTTCTTCTTTTTGTATTTCTTCCTCTTCCTCCTTCTCCTCCTTCTCTCATACTTTCCTTCTCCTCCTCATCTTTCATCTTATTTTCCCTATTCTGCTGTTTTGTCTTTTTCATCTCCCAATCCTTTCCCTTCTCTGTTTTCTTTCTTTTCTCTGCTTTTTTTAGTCTTATTTTTTTATTCAATACAGCGTCTTTAATATAATTCAACTTACAATCAAGCAGTCTTTTAACTTTCCTTTCATCGCACTCTTGAGACCTGCGATTATATTTCTTATTGACCTTAAACAGATAAGTGCCGTAATTAAGTCTAATGGTATGGGATATATGTAATTGTTGCCGGGTATTAAAGTCTGGCGCGGCCGTGCTTGGAAAGGTGAAGGCCCCGGGCTGGTGTTCTCAGACCCTGCCACCTCTCACGTCAACTGTTTCCAAAGGCCGAAAAGGAGATTAGTCGGTTTTCAGGAGTTTTTTTCACGTTCATGGTACAGAAGAAGGGTCAAGCCACCATCAGGGTCATAAAAGTACCTCTGGAAATGCCCCAAACTCCTGCGAAAACCCTGTCAAATATGAGCGTTTGAGAATAGGGTCCTTGGGGTCATATTTTTAAACCTTTCGTCGCCCAGAACATATATTTGACAAGGCTTTTGTAGGAGTCCCGAGCCTTTCCAGGGGTAGTATTATGACCCTGGTGGTAGTTTGACCCTTCTTCTGTACCTTGAACCCCCAAAAAGACTCATTAAAATTCGTCTGATCTTCCTTGTGGCCTTTGGAAATTGTTGATGTGAGAGGCGGAAGCGTTTGAGTATAGCGTCCCTGCTTGGTATGTGTTGTTGGCGTTGTCACGGAATTCTCACGCACACGAACACCATTCACTGCCTTAGCTAAGATACACGCAATGATTTTCTGCTTCCCTAGATGAACGATAGGAGTGAACCGTTTCATATTTCACGTATAAGATGAATATATGATGAGATTATACGTGAGTTAAATGATAGATAGTTAGATAGACAGAAATTAATACAGATAAAGAGGCAGACAGACAGAAACAGACAGAGCTAGACAGACAGACAAAGATAAACAGATAGACACACACAAAAATAGGTAGATAAACAAATAAATAGATAGAGAGAGTAAGAGAGAGAGATTTGCCCCAGGATCAGTGTTATCCACACACACACACACACACACACACACACACACACACACACACACACACACACACACACACACACACACACACACACACACACACACACACACACACACACACACACACACACACACACGCACACACACCACCCCCTCTACCCCCCCTCTACACACACACACACACACACAAGCTCATTCAGCCACTGGTCTCCTTCCCGCCGCCTGTGTTACGCCTCTCCGCCGTGTGTGTAAAGTCAGAGGCGCGGAAGGTTGTTTTTTCATCTATTTTTCTCCCTCCTTCCTTCCTCGCGCCGTGTAATCCTTGTGCCCGCCGCCGCCGCCGCCGCCACATTAGATAAATTGCATCCTCAGGTGTCTTCGTCGGGTGGTTGGTCAGGAGGTTACTTTTCATTGCCACCTTCCCACGGCCCGGTGACTTGCCGGGATGGTGAGGTTTTGTGTTTGGTTGTGTGTGGGTGGGGGACTTGTGGCTGGGTGGGGGTTGTGTGTGTGTGTGCTTCCTTTCTCTGCCAGTCTCTCTATCTGTTTGTCTCTCTCTCTCTCTCTCTCTCAAACTAAGAGAGAGAGAGAGAGAGAAGTTTAGCGTTTCAACATGCTATAATACACTGGTACGGTCTGTGTGTGTGTGTGTGTGTGTGTGTGTGTGTGTGTGTGTGTGTGTATTTCTAGATTCAATTTTACGCTTTTTTCTACGCATTCCTCTCGAGTGCGTGTGGACATTTGATTATTCGTTCTGCTGTTCCTTCCTCCTGCTCCTCCTCCTCCTCCTCCTCCTCCTCCTCCTCCTCCTCCTCCTCCTCCTACTCCTACCATCACCAACGCTGCCATGCGGACCAACAACTACTATAATAACCACAATAATCATTCTTTTGTTATTTATCTCAACCTTCCCTCTTTATCTATGCCTCCTTCTTCCACTCTCTTTCTCCACTCTGCTTACTATTTCTCATTATCTTTTTCCTCACTTACAATTTCTTTCTTCCCTTTCTACACCTCCCTTCTTTCCCTTCCTTGTTTTTCTGTTTCCTTAGTGCCTTGTGTCCTTCATGTCTCCCTCTTCATCACAACTCATCTCTCTTTCTTCTTCACCGTCCCTATCATTATCTTCTCTCATTTGGTATTGGTTTTCTCAGACGCTTCCGCCTTTCCCTCATATCAACTCTTTCCAGTGGCCGTAAAGGAGATTAATCGGGTTCTTATGAGTGTTCCTTCATGGTCATGGTTACAGAAACTTTGTTAGACTATCACCAGGGTCATAAAACTACCCCTGGAAATACTAAAAACAACCCCTATGGATACCTTGTCAAATGTATGTGTGTGTACTTGGGCGCCACAATGCTTAAGAATATGACCCGTAGTATACCAGACACCTCTCCTTGTACGCGAGGTTGAATTACGAGTTTTAAGAGCGAAATATGAGTAGATCCAAGTGTTCATCTTTTGCTTTACACGTTTTCTTACATTAATGCGGAATAATATTGGATTACCACGTGTTGTTATGGGATTTTTACTGTTTCCTTCCGCGAGAATCACCTTACTCAGCCTCGCGTGGAAAGAAGGTCCCTGAATGTGTGCGTACCGGGTTGTGTGTGTTGGGTCGTTATTTTTGTACGCTAGATTCAGGTTTTGTGAGACAGTATATTTTAGGTGTCTCTGTATAATAGTATAATAATATAATAATGTACAATAGCAGGTAAATTGTTTTTGGCGGACACGGGTTAAGGTTGTGTGTGTGTGTGTGTGTGTGTGTGTGTGTGTGTGTGTGAGAGAGAGAGAGAGAGAGAGAGAGAGAGAGAGAGAGAGAGAGAGAGAGAGAGAGAGAGAGAGAGAGAGAGAGAGAGAGAGAGACCGAGATGGATAGAGAGAGAAAGGGCAGAGTTATTTCAGTGCACAATGAACACCTTTGGCATGCTGAAAGTTCTCGAGGTGCTGTGCCTGGCGCTGTGCACCTTGCTGTGCCAGCCAGACACGTGGACCCTCCTGCTGCACTCCTGGAGGCTGCAGCAGACAGCGCGGGAGTGGCGGGCCGCCATTCCACACACACCGTCGTGGGCCGCCTGCGGGCGTCTGGCCGCCGCCGGCTGGCTGGCCCCCGGGACCCCTCCGTGAGTGCGGCGTCCCACTGGGCGGAGGCTGGACGGAGATGCTGCAGCGGCTGTGCGGCGCTGACAGCTATCTGTCCTGCCTGGAGAGGGAGGTGGAGCAGGCTGGCCAGCAGAGCACCTGGCCTTCCGGGCAAACCTCCTGCTGGCAACGGCCTCGCCGCCTGCTGGCCGCCCTTCTGGCTGTGTGCTGGCTGCCAGCTGCTGAGACTCGCCCGGCGCCCCAGCAGCAGCAGCAGCAGCCCGCTGAGGCCGCCAGAGAAGTCGTGCCCCCTGGTGAGGCGCCAGGCGGTGAGGTTCAGCCCGGAACGGACAGGCCCAAAGGCTGCCCAGGAAAGCCGGCCCGGCCCTCGGTTGTCAGTGTCCTCAGCAAGAGGCGCTACAAGCGGCGGGTCGCTGGGCTCCCTAAGGCTGCCTCGTCTGGTCCCGTAATTGAGGCGAACCACGTCCTGCCCTGCCCCGTGGCCGCCGGGGCCCAGGCGAGCCACGACGTGGCCTCCCTGGTGGGCGACATGACCAAGGAGTGCCACGACATGGCCTCCCCAGTGGCCGACGTCGCCTCCACAGTGGCCGACATGGCCCGGGAGTGCCACGACATGGCCTCCCCTGTGGCCTACGTGGCCTCCACAGTGGCTGACATGGCCCGGGAGTTTTTTTTTTTTTTTTTTTTACAGCTAAGGAGACAGCTCAAGGGCGCAAAGAAAAAAAAAGAAAAAAAGGCCCGCTACTCACTGCTCCCGAACAGAGGTTAAAGGAGTGTCCAAAATCAGAGGTTAATTTCGGGAGGAGAGGTATCCTGATACCCTCCTCTTGAAAGAGTTCAAGTCGTAGGCAGGAGGAAATACAGATGAAGGAAGATTGTTCCAGAGTTTACCAGCGTGAGGGATGAAAGAGTGAAGATGCTGGTTAACTCTTGCATAAGGGGTTTGGACAGTATAGGGATGAGCATGAGTAGAAAGTCGAGTGCAGCGGGGCCGCGGGAGGGGGGGAGGCATGCAGTTAGCAGGTTCAGAAGAGCAGTCAGCGTGGAAATATCGATAGAAGATAGAAAGAGAGGCAACATTGCGGCGGAATTTAAGAGGTAGAAGACTATCGGTATGAGGAGGAGAGCTGATGAGACGAAGAGCCTTAGCCTCCACTCTGTCCAGAAGAGCTGTGTGAGTGGAGCCCCCCCACACATGAGATGCATACTCCATACGAGGGCGGACAAGGCGGGGGAAAAGAACTAGCGGAGACGGTACAGAACGCCCAGCCTCGAGGAAGCTGATTTAGTAAGAGATGAGATATGAAGTTTCCAGTTGAGATTTTGAGTTAAGGATAGACCGAGGATGTTTAGTGTTGAGGAAGGTGATAGCTGGGTGTTGTCAAAGAATAGGGGATAGTTGTTTGGAAGATTGTGTCAGTGGATGGGTGGAGAAACTGTGTTTTGAGGCGTTGAAGGACACCAGGTTCTTCTTGCCCCAATCGGAAATAATAGTAAGGTCTGAGGCTAAGCGTTCTGCAGCCTCCAGCCTTGAGTCGTTAAGTTCCTGAAGGGTGGGTCTTCTATTAAAAGAAGTTGAATAATGCAGAGTGGAATCATTGGCGTAGGAATGGATAGGACAGTTCGATTTGGAAGAAGATCATCAATGAACAACAGAAAAGAGTGGGAGATAGGACAGAACCCTGTGGGACACCACTGTTAATAGATTTAGGGAAGAACAGTGACCGTCTACCACGGCAGAAATAGAACGGTCAGAAAGGAAACTGGTGATGAATATACAGAGAGTGGGATAGAATCCGTAGGAATGGTAGTTTAGAAAGCAAAGATTTGTGCCAGACTTCATCAAAGGCTTTTGATATGTCAATGGCAACAGCAAATGTTTCCCCGAAACGGTTAGGGAGGATGACCAGGAGTCACTTAAGAAAACAAGAAGATCACCAGTAGAACGCCCATTGCGGAACCCATACTGGCGATCAGATAGAAGGTCAGAAGTGGAAAGGTGCTTTTGAATCTTCCGGTTGAGATTGATTCAAAAGCTTTAGATGAACAAGAAAGTAAAGCAATAGGACGGTAGTTTGAGGGATTGGAGCGGTCACCTTCTTAGGTACAGGCTGTATGAAGGCATACTTCCAGCAAGAAGGAAAGGTAGATGTTGACAGGCAGAGGCAAAAGAGTTTGACCAGGCAGGGTGACAGCACGGAGGCACAGTTTTTAAGGACAATAGGAGGCACTCCATCAGGTCCATAAGCCTTCTGAAGATTGAGGCCAGAGAGGGCATAGAAAACATCATTTTGAAGAATCTTTATAACAGGCATAAAGGAGTCAGAGGGGATGAGTGGGAGGAATATGCCCAGAATCGTCCAGAGTGGAGTTTTAGAAAAGTTTGAGAGAAGAGTTCAGCCTTAGAGATATATGAGACGGAAGTTTTGCCGTCAGGACTGAGAGTGGAGGAAAGATGAAGAAGTGAAGTTGGAGGAGATGTTTTTGGCTAGATGCCAGAAGTCACGGGAAGAGTTAGAAAGCAAGGTTTGACATTTTCTATTAATGAAAGAATTTCTGGTTAGTCGGAGAATAGATTTGGCACGATTTCGGGCAGAAATGTAAAGTTCATAATTAGCATTAGTTTGAAGGCTCTGGTACCTTTTGTGAGCTACCTCTCTATCATTGACAGCACGAGAACAAGCATGATTAAACCAAGGCTTTTTAGCGTGAGGAATAGAGAAAGAACGAGGAATGTATGCCTCCATTCCAGAGACAATCACCTCTGTGATGCGCTGAGCACACACAGAGGGGTCTCTATCCTGGAAGCAATAATCATTCCACGGGAAATCGGAAAGTACATCCTCAGGTCGTCCCACCGAGCTGAAGCAAAATGCCAGAAGCATCGCCTCTTCGGTGGGTCCAGAGGGTGTACAGGAGCGATAGGACAGGATGCAGAAATAAGATTGTGATCGGAGGAGCCCAACGGAGAGAACAGTTTGACAGAATAAGCAGAAGGGTTTGAGGTAAGGAAGAGGTCTAGAATGTTGGGCCGATCTCCAAGACGGTAGGGAATACGTGTAGGGTGCTGGACCAACTGCTCTAGGTCGTTGAGGATAGCAAAGTTGTAGGCTTGTTCACCAGGATGGTCAGTGAAAGAGGATGAAAGCCAAAGCTGGTGGTGAACATTGAAATCTCCTAGGATGGAGATTTCAGCGAAGGAGTGGGTCAAGATGTGCTCCACTTTAGAATTCAAATAGTCAAAGAATTTTACATAGTTGGTAGAGTTAGGTGAGATAAACAGCACAGATGTATTTAGTAATAGAATGACAGTGAAGTCTTAACCAGATGGTGGAAAATTCAGAAGAGTCAAGGTCGTTGGCACGAGCAAGTGATGTCGTTGCGCACGTAGGCGCAACATCCAGCTGGATTGAAATTTAGGATAGAGATAGTAGGAGGGAACAGAGTAGAGATTGCTGTCAGTAGCCTCAGAAACCTGTGTTTCGGTAAGGAAGAGAAGGTGAGGTTTAGAGGAGGAGAGATGATGTTCCACAGAATGAAAATTAGAGCGAAGACCGCGAATGTTGCAGAAATTGAGAAGAAAGAGGTTCGAGGAGTTATCAAGATACCTCTCGGGTCGGCAGCCAGAAGGGAGTCCTCCTGGGGGAATTGTGGTCCCCCAGTCGGGGACTCCAAGGCTTGGTGTATGTGCGCCATTTTGAAATTTAAATTTTGGGAAAAGGTGTATATGTTGTGTGAATGCAGTGTGGTGTGGATAGAGAGAGGATCTGTCTTTAAAGAGCATGCTGAACTACTCTCCGGTGTTGGTGAGACAATAGGGAAACGGTTAGTGAGGACATGGGAAGGGTCTTTGGAGGGCTTCAGCTCCCTTCTCACCTCCCATATATACCTCACCGGGAGTGGCTTGCGCCCGCTCGGTAGGTGTCTTCCTACCTACTCCAGCCACGACATGGCCTCCCCTGTGACTGACGTGGCCTCCACAGTGGCCGACATGGCCCGGGAGTGCCACGACATGGCCTCCCCTGTGGCTGACGTGGCCTCCACAGTGGCCGACATGGCCCGGGAGTGCCACGACATGGCCTCCCCTGTGACCGACGTGGCCTCTACAGTGGCCGACATGGCCCGGGAGTGCCACGACATGGCCCTTCCTGTGGCCGACATGGCCCTGGGGTGCCAACCCCCGCCAGTCAGCAGCACGGGAGACGCTGCCTGTGGCCCTGCTGCCCAGGCCACTGGGCGAGGCCAGGAGGAGGCCACGCCTGGCCCATTGGTAACGGACGGGCTGTCGCAGGTCACAGGACCATCGTTGGTCCAGGCCGCTCAGTTCCAGGAGCTCCCAGGGCTTGGCACCCCTCCTCACGAGGCAGGAGGCCTTGGTCCATCTTCCCAGGACCAGGGAAGGGAGACTCCTGCCTCAGAGGAGTCCTGCAAGCCCCCGCCCGTGCAGGAGGCGCACGAGTCTTCCTCAGTGGTGCGCCGCTGCCTGTACGTGCCCCCGAGGTTCCGGCTGCGCCTTGAGGGACCTAACGGGAGCTCCCTGGAGCACCTGGGGCGCCAGTACGATGTCCTTGTCTTCACGAACCCCGTCAAAAAGAAAATGCAGATCAGGGGCGCCCTGCCTTGACTGTTACGAGGTCGTGAGGGCGCTGCTGGCGGAGTGGCAGGCACAGGACACCGCCTAGTGGTGAGGCGGAGGTGACCTATGACTGTCGCCGCGCAGGTCACAGCCGGTGCCAAACAGCGCCAGGATTGAAGCGTGTGTGCGTGTTAGCGCAACACGCGAAGGAGTGACTGATTTAGGAACATACCGAGGAAAACAGCGAGGGAGGACAATAGCAGTGTGCGACGGTTTGCTTTACGGACACTGGAATCGATATTTGGAAAAGAAAGAAAGGATTTAAGTTTAAGGAACAAGAAAAGGATTTTAGTTTAAGGAACGAGAAAAGGATTCAAGTTTTAGGAACAAAGAAAGGAATTAAGGTTTAGGAACAAAAAGGAATAAAAAATACAAAAAACGAAAAGGAACAAAAAATACAAAAACGAAAAGGAACAAAAAAATACAAAAACGAAAAAGGAACAAAAAAATACAAAAATGAAAAAGGAACAAAAAAATACAAAAAGGAAAAATGAACAAAAAAATACAAAAAACGAAAAGGAACAAAAAATACAAAAACGAAAAGGAACAAAAAAATACAAAAACGAAAAGGAACAAAAAAATACAAAAATGAAAAAGGAACAAAAAAATACAAAAAGGAAAAAGGAACAAAAAAATACAAACAAAAAAGGAACAAAAAAAATCAGAGGAATTAAGGTTTAGGAAGAAAAGGAATCAAATTTAGAGACAAAAAAGGATTTAAGTTAAAGGAACACAAAAAGGAATCAAATTTAGAGACAAAAAAGGATTTAAGTTAAAGGAAAACAAAAAGGAATCAAATTCTAGGGACAAAAAAAAGAAGGATTTAAGTTAAAGGAACACAAAAAGGAATCAAATTCTAGGGACAAAAAAAAGAAGGATTTAAGTTAAAGGAACACAAAAAGGAATCAAATTTTAGGGACAAAAAAAGATTTAAGTTAAAGAAACACAAAAAGGAACCAAATTTTAGAAACGAATAAAAGATTTAAGTTAAAGGAACACAAAAAGGAATCAAATTTTAGGAACGAATAAAAGATTTAAGTTAAAGGAACACAAAAAGGAACCAAATTTTAGGAACAAATGAAGAATTTAAGTTAAAGGAACACAAAAAGGAATTAAATTTTAGGGACAAATAAAGAATTTAAGTTAAAGGAACACAAAAGGAATCAAATTTTAGGAACAAATAAAGAATTTAAGTTTAAGGAACACAAAAGGAATCAAATTTTAGGAACAAATGAAGGATTTAAGTTTAAGGAACACAAAAGGAATCAAATTTTAGGAACAAATGAAGGATTTAAGTTTAAGGAACACAAAAAGGAATCAAATTTTAGGGACAAATGAATTTTTAAATTTAAGGAACACAAAAAGGAATCAAATTTTAGGGACAAATTAATTTTTAAATTTAAGGAACACAAAAAGGAATCAAATTTTAGGGACAAATGAATTTTTAAATTTAAGGAACACAAAAAGGAATCAAATTTTAGGGACAAATTAATTTTTAAATTTAAGGAACACAAAAAGGAATCAAATTTTAGGGACAAATAAATTTTTAAGTTTAAGGAACACAAAAAGGAATCAAATTTTAGGGACAAATAAATTTTTAAATTTAAGGAACACAAAAAGGAATCAAATTTTAGGGACAAATATTTTTTAAAGTTTAAGTAACACAAAAAGGAATCAAATTTTAGGAACAAAGAAGGAATTTAAGTTTTAGGAACAAAAAAAGGTATTATTCTAGATTAGGGCCCAACTCACAGCCACGAACGCCTTGGTGCTCCATGAAGGGTTCAGTGTCCATACAACACATTGCCGTATTGCTTTGCCGCCGTAAATCATTTGTTCTTGTGATATGTTTTTTTTTTTTTCGTAAATATTTACGTCAGTCGCTACCGCCATGGTAGTGTGAGAGGGAAGAAGGGAAACTGTTGTACTTCTCTAATTTACCGGCGCATCATACATGTGGGGGGGTCCAGGGGGGAGCAGCCCCCCTTGGTTAGAAGGGGGTCGAGCGGGGAAGCTCCATCAGAAATAGGTTATGTAAAGTTCGGTTTGAGTAGTTTAAATATGCTCCCCCACCCAAATACTCCGATTTCCCACGGGTCCCCAAGATCGTTAGGGGAAATGGATTAGGCCTTTTTCTTTGCTTTTAAGTACTTGCGCCTTCATATTATGATTTAGGGACATGTGTTTCGTCCCTTAACTATAATATGGAGGCATAATATCGTATTTTGGAGGCGCGCAGCGCCAGGAAGGATCCTGGTGCCAGGACAAAAACATGGCGGCGGCGGCGGCCGATGCTGCGAGAAATACCTCCTCGCTGAAATAAGTCGCTCTGCTGTCCACCACGTATGAGCGCTGGGGGAATACACAGCAGGGAACATTAATTTGCCTGATTGTGTTTTGTTTGTCCCATTGTAATATTTGTGTGCGGTGGGGTGCGGTGTTTGAAAAAAACCCAAAAAACAAATATATATATATATATATATATATATATATATATATATATATATATATATATATATATATATATATATATATATATATATATATATAAAGCAGTGCGCGTTGAACCTCTCACAGTAACTCACAGTAACTCCCAGTAGTCTTCTGGAAGAGACCCAGCTCAGGCCTGTGTATCCAGCTCTGGACTTTGAACTGAATAAGTGGTGTTGGTGGTGGTGTCAATTTGAATAATATTATTATATTGAATTTTGGCTCTATAGTATGTAATAACTCTGCGAGTTATTTTGCGGCTGCGGCGGCTGGTGTTCAACAGGCTTTGGAAAGTCTTTTTTTTCATTGATTTAATGATTTGCGACAGAAACAGTCAGCAGAATATTTCACAGCACACCGAAAACTACCAGAAAAAAAAATAGTTTCGTCCACCAGTGTCTTGTGGGGCCTAATCTAGAAATTTACCAAAAAAAAAAAAAAAAGATTAAAGTTTTAGGAACAAAAAAGGAATCAGTTATATGGGAACAGTGAAAGGATTCAAGTTTTTAGTAACAAAAACCTAAGTTTAAGGAACAAAAAATGAATCAACTTTTAGGAACAAAAAAAGGATCTAGGTTTTTGCGACGGTTTATTTTTCGGACAAAGGAATCAACATTTATGAACAAGGAAAGGACAAGTTTTTGCGTTGCGTTACTTTCATCGGCGGAGGAATCTTCTCTCCGGAACCCGTGAAAGGACTTGAGTGTGACGCGAGTGTGATCGACGCTGTGTTGTTTTTATCGCCTGAAGTGAACAACATTTCCTTCACCGTCCTCCCGGGTGTTTGTCAGTTTGTCTTAAAAAACTCATAAATAGATTCACATCCAGAATTATTACAGGCTGTCCAAACGAAGTCTTCTTCTTACCCTGGGCGCCGTTTGTCAGGCCTCTTCTGACTGGCTGGACTCCTCTCCGGCTCCCTGTCCCCCACACGTGCCCTCGTGCCGCGTGTTGCTGTGTTATTTGTCTCACCCGCTGGCCGATGAATGGTGCCTGTAAACCTTTCCCGGATGTTACTGCTTTGTCAGGTGTACATAAGTGGGAATTGTTTTTTCTTTAGTTTTATTTGTTGTTGTTGTTGTTGTTGTTGTTGTTGTTGTTGTTGTTGTTGTTGTTGTTGTTGTTGAGGAGATAAACAGAAAGAGGAATGAAAAGTGATGAAAAGTAGTGTGTGTGCCTTTTCCGGAACAGCCAACTCTTATACGTTTTGTTAGGTGTGCCCAGGTGAGGCAATGTTTTTCTTCCTTTTTGCTTGAAGGTGAAAGTAAACAGAGGAATGAAAAAGTGTGTAATCCATTTCTGAAGGACCCAACTCATATGCTTTGTTTGGTGTGTAGGTGAGAGATGGTGTTTCTTTTTGCGTCTTTCTCTTAGTGTTTTGTTAAGGAGGTGAAAATAAACAGTAAATAGTTATACCATTGTGTAACTAACTTACCCTCGCTACACCTGGCTCCTGCTGCAGCTCGGCGGTATTGGTTTAGTCCGCGCTGAACAGAAAAAAAGAGAGGAGGCGTAGCGAATTCCTGGTTGTAAGTCTTTAATTAATGTACTTTGGCGCGGAGAATGTTTGCTGTCCTGATTATTGTGTGTGAGGTTTGTTCAAGGTTGCAAGGTTACGAAGATTTGTTGCAGTTAGCGCATGTATTGAAATTGTGGATGCTTATTTTTTTTTTTTATCGGGTAAGCATAAATATTAATGTTTGCTAAATTCTTCATTCTTTAAGATGTACGAGATTTCTATTTATGGTTTGGTATCACTTTTTTCATCGAGGAGGCAGAAATATTAGTGTTTCCTATATTTTTCACTCTTCGAGATATACAAGATTTATGTTTATGTTTGGGTATCGCTTTATTTATCAAGTGATCAGAAATAATAATGTTTACTAAATACTTTACACTGAGATGTACAAGATTTATATATATATGTTTTGGTATCTCTATTTTTGTCTTTATCGAGGAAACAGAGATATAAATGTTTCATAAGAACATAAGAACATAAGAACGTAAGGAGTCTACTATATACCTATATACACCTATACAAGACAGCTCCTGTAAGCTTAACCCCACCTAACCTCACTATCCATAAATTTAACCAACCTTTTCTTGAATGTATCTATTGTATTGGCATCCACAACACGACTGCCAAGCCTGTTACACTCATCCACCACTCTATTAGACATTCAAGAGTCATATTTATGCTTTAGTTTCGCTTTTCTTTTATCAAACAAGCACGAATATTAGTGTTTTCCGAGTTATTATTTCACTTTACGAGATACACAAGACTTCTATAAATACTTTGCTCGCACTTTAGCTTATCAAGCGGGAATGAATATAAATGTTTCTGAGATACTTCACTATATGAGTAAACACGACTTCCATTTATGCTTTGATGTCGATTATATTTGTTTCCGAGATATTTGAGTCTATGAGATATACAAGACCTCTACAAGACTTCTCTATCAAGCAAGAACGAATATTTATGTCTCGGAGTTGTTGTTTCCCTTCATGAGTTATACAAGACCTACGCTTCTACCTGACTTAAACTTTCTATTACTTATACATCTAACTCGCGTGTTTGGTATCCCCTCTATGAGTTATACAAGACCTACGCTGCTACCTTACTGCTACTTTCTATTACTATACATCTAACTTGCTTATATGGTAAGGTTAACATGAGCTGGGGAACGATAAAGGCGTGATATAGGTGAACAAAGAAATATGGTAGAGGAGGCATTACAGGGTTACATAAGAAAATAAGAACGTAAGAAGTCTGGAATAGGCACTCACTTTAGGGCTCCATTGATCCTTGCTGAGTTAGGTAATGAACAGACATGACTCACACGAACACAACTGATTCAGAGGGAAGAGGAAACACTATAGGGGTCCATTATTCATGTTTGTAACCTGGATTAAACAAAAGAGACTCAGATGGAGGAGGAAGCATTCACTATAGGGGTCCATTTACCCTTGCTGAGTTAGGTAATATAAAAGACATGATGCACGCCAACACAACGGATTGAGGTGGAAGAGCAGGCACTCACTCTAGGGGCCCATTAATCCTTGCGTAGCGTGGATTAACAACGCCACCCACTAATGCCCTGCCATATGTTTCCTGGGAGGCTGCTGTTAGTGTGTGTGTGTGTGTGTGTGTGTGTGTGTGTGTGTGTGTGTGTGTGTGTGTGTGTGTGTGTGTGTGTGGCTCCGGGACACCAAAGGAAGGTATAAAATAAGGTCTGCAAAGCAAACTCCAGCCACGATATTTATAGTTTCAAGCAAGGCGAATATAATGAGTTTTTGGCCTTTATTCCAACCTGATATGATTCTTCTGCTTGTGTCTCGAGGTGAGGAAGACCAAGGAAGGTATATTGAAAGGCCTAAGAAAACGTTATCCAGCCACGTTATTTATAGTTTGAAGCAAGACGAATATATTGAGTTTTTGGCCTTTATTCCAACCTGATACGATTCTTTTGTTTGTGTCTCGAGGTGAGGGAAGACCATGGGAAGGTATATCATATATTACAAGGTCAAAGAAAACAATA
The DNA here is from genome assembly GCF_024679095.1 of Eriocheir sinensis. Classification (NCBI taxonomy): domain Eukaryota; kingdom Metazoa; phylum Arthropoda; class Malacostraca; order Decapoda; family Varunidae; genus Eriocheir; species Eriocheir sinensis. The sequence continues at coordinate 29,993 of NW_026110980.1, read as the reverse complement.
TCCAGCCGCTCTTCTATGCATGACAAGCGTGTGGCGAAGGGAATGTGTGTTGCTGCATGGCTGACTGTAGCTCATTCATGTTATTAGGAGAGTATAAGTAGATATTGATTTATGAACATTGCAATAATTTTTCTTCAACTCCGATGTACTAAGGTTGGCTATGCATCATCTCATCGTGTGGGTAACGGATTTTTTTTTCCAGTTTATTGCCAAAGAAAAATTTCCAATTCCATCTCTCTCTCTCTGCATAAGAAACCTGATATTAATGAAGTTGTTGTTCTCTCACGACGTTTTGTTAAGATATCTTTTGTATGTCTAAGAATCTCGACGTTAGTGAAGTATTTGTTCTCCTACCACGTTTTGTTAATATATCTATTGTTTGTTAAGAGTCTCGACGTTATGGAAGTAGTTGCTCTCTCAAGACGTTCTGTTAATATATCTTTTGTCTGTCTAAGAAGCTCGACGATAGTGAAGTATTTGTTCTCCTACGACGTTTCGTTAATATATCTATTATCTGTCTCGGTAAGAAACTCGATGTTATTGAAGTGATCTTTCCCCCACGACGTTTTGTTAATATGCCTTTCGTTTGTCTCTAAGAAGCTCGACCTTTTTGGAGTAGTCTTTTTCTTTCGATTCCGCTACACTCGACTTTCTACTCTAGTTCATCCTTATACTGTCCAAATCGCTTATGCAAGAGTTAACCAGCATCTTCATTCCTTCATCCCTCGCACTGTTAAAACCTGGAACAATTTATCTTCGTCTGTATTTCCTCCTGCTTGACTTGAATTCTTTTAAGAGGAGAGTATTGAGACACCTCTCCTCCCGAAATTGACCTCTCTTTTGGCCACTCTTCTGAAGTCTTTACAGGGGCAGTGTTTAGCGGGCTTTTTTTTTATTATTCTTTTTCCTTCGAGCTGCTTCCTTTACTGTAAAAAATAACGTTATAACTCCTGCACAACAATTATACGTAAAAGAAAGGCAGCCACACACAGTCACCGGGTACGAAAAAAAGCTATGAACTAGCTTTTTGGCGGGAAACAAGGGGGGGGCGTGAGGGAGAATCCTTACCCGACCTTCTTTCTTTCCTCCTCCTCCGTGTGGGCGAGACTTTTTCCATTACATTTGAATTTCCATTTCCGACATTCTCTTCTTTTCTTCTGGAACTAGTTATGGAACACTCGATATTTTTGCATTGAAAGCTGTTGGGATAGTTTTCATTTAATCCATCTGTCTATCTATGTGTGTATCTATCAGTATATCAGTCTATCTATATGTGTGTTTGTTTGATATTTTTACACTGAAAGCTGTTGAAATAGTTTTGATTTAATCTGTCTATCTATCTCTGTGTGTCTATCAGTATATCAGTCTATCTATATGTGTGTTTGTTTGATATTTTTGCATTGAAAGCTGTTGGGATAGTTGTAATTTTATCTATCTGTCTCAGTTTGTCTATCAGTATATCAGTCTATCTATATGTGTGTTTATTTGTTATTTTGTCTGTTTCCAAAGGCCACAAAGGAGATTAGTCAGGTTCTCATGAGTGTTTTCACGTTCGGCCTTGTCAGACTATCACAAGGCTCACAAAACTACCCATGGAAAGACAACAACAGCCTCTTGGAAAGCCTTACCAACTTCGGGGAAATGTGTAAATGCAGAAATGTTTTGGAGTATGGACGCACAAAAATAATTATTTTCTTCTTGCCTCCAGCTCCCAAAAATAGTGTGGCTGGATTTTGTTTTGCTAGACCTTAGATTTTTCGTTCCCTTGGTCTTCCATCACCTCGAGACAGAAGGGGAAGAATCATATTAGATCGGAATAATGGGCAAAAAACTAATTATATTCGTCTTGCTTCAAACTACAAATAACGTGGCTGGATTATGCTTTGCTAGACCTTATTATATACCTTCCCTTGGCCTTCCCTCACCTCGAGACAGAAGCAGAACAATCATATAAAGTTGGAATAAGGGCCAAAAACTCATTATCTTGCTGCAAACTATAAACAACGTGGGTGGATTTTGCTTTTCCGACCTTGTATAATACCTTCCCGTGGTCTTCCCTCACCTCGAGGCAGAAGGAGAACAATAATATCAGGTTGGACAAAGGGCCAAAAACACATTATATTCCCTTTTCTTTAAACTATAATATCGTGGCTGGAATATGTTTTCTAAGACCTTTTAACATACCTTCCTTGGTCTTCCCTCACCTCGAGACACAAACAGAATAATCATATCAGGTTGAAATATGGCCTAAAAACTCATTATCTTCGCCTTGCTACTAAATATAAATGACTTACTTGGAGTTTGTTGTATTAGACCTTATTATATACCTTCCCTTGATCTTCCCTCACCTCGAGACACAAGCAGAAGGATCATATCAAGTTGTGCCAAAAACTCAGTATATTCGTCGTGCTGCAAACTATAAATAACGTGGCTGGACTTTGCTTTCCCAGACCTTGTATAATACTTTCCCTTGGCCTTCCCCCACCTCGAGACAGAAAGAGGAAAGTCGTATCGGGTTGGAATATTGGCCTTAAAAACTTATTCTCTTCGTCTTGTTTCCAAATACAAATAACGTGGCTGGACTTTGCTTTCCCAGACCTTGTATAATACCTTCCCTTGGCCTTCCCTCACCTCGAGACAGAAAGAGGAAAGTCGTATCGGGTTGGAATATTGTCCTAAAAACTTATTCTCTTCGTCTTGTTTCTAAATACAAATAACGTGGCTGGATTATGTTTTCTTGGACCTTGCTTAATACCTTCCCTTGATCTTCCCTCACCTCGGGACAGAAGGTGAAAAATCGTACCATCTCGAAATATGGGCCTAAAACTTTCTTTTTGTCTTGTTCCCTACTACAAATAACGTTGCTGGATTTGTTTTGCTAGACCTTATTTTATACCTTCCCTTTGTCTTTCCCTCACCTAGAGACAGAAGCGTAGAAGTGGGGTTGGAATATTGGCCTAAAACTCATTATCTTCGCCTTGCTTTAAACTACAAATAGCGTGGCTAGATTTTTTCCCCAGTGCTTATATTAAACTTTCCCTTAGTCTTCCTTCACCTCGAGGCAGAAGGAGAGGAATCAAATCAGGTTGGAATAAAAACCCTAAAACGTCATTAACTTCGCCTTGCTACTATAAATGACTTGCCTGGAGTTTGTTTTGGTAGACCTTATAGCATACCTCCCCTTAGTTTTCCCTCACCTCGGGACACAAGCATAAGAATCATATCAGGTTGGAATACTGGCCTAAAAACATATTCTTTTTCGCTTTGCTTCCAACTAGATAGATGACGTGACTGGATTATGTTTTCTTAGACCTTTCAATATACCTTCCCTTGGTCTTCCCTCACCTCGAGACAGATTCAGAAGGTCGAAATATGGACCAAAAACTTATCATCTTTTTCTTGCTCCCAAATACAAATAACGTGGCTGGATTTTGTTTTGGTAGACCTTTTATCACACCTTCCTTGGTCTTCCCTCACCTCAAGCAGGAGTCTCGCATCAGGTTGGGAGAAGAAAGAAAGGTAATATATGTATGGCGCCGCCGCACCGGAAGTAATTTGGTTTGCTGATCTTGCAGGATAAATTTGTGGCTTGTGTTTCCCTTACAGACACACAAAAAAAAAAAAAGAATAAAAAATAAAATGAAATACAGTTCGTTTTCTCTTCTTTTATTCTGCTTTATTCTGCTTGTTTCCTTCCTTTCAGTCAGTTTTTTGGGGTGTGATGTTTTATATATAAATTCGTATGTCTTTTTTTTAGTTTTCTTCCTCTTCTTCCCCCTTTTCTTTGCCGTCTCTTTTTTTTCATTCACCAGTTATATACTTCTCTTTCCCTTCTGTCCTTTATTTATCTATTCACTCAATCCCGTTATTCTTTTGTTTTGTGAGTTTTTTCCTTGCCTGTTTTGGGTTATTCATGTTTTGGGGGGTTCTGAGATTTTATAGGTAAATTCCTATGTTTGTTTCTTCAGTTTCTTTCCCTTCTATATTTCTTCATTCATCACTTTTCTTTCCCTTTTTTCTTTCATGATCCTTTACTTATATGTTCATTTATTCCTTCATTCTTTTGTATATGGATCATGTGAGGTCTGATTTCGCTTTTTATAGTTTATGGGTTAATGCGTATTTCTTTTTTTTATTTCTTCCTCTTTTTTTCCTTCTTTCCTTCCTCATTCTTTCATTCATTGATTTGTGGATTGAGAGGTCTGATTTTGGTTTTATACTTCATAGATATATACGTACCTACATATTTTTCTTTCATTCTTTCTCTTTCCTTCCTTAATTTTTCCATCCCTATTCCTTCCTTCATTCCTTCCTTCATATATTGACTAATAGTTCTGAGCTCGCTTTCTTACAGTTTATAAGTAAATGCGTACATCTCTTTTTCTTCTGTCTGCCTTTCTTTCTTCATTCCCTTCCCCCTCGTTCATTCATGGAGTAATATAAGTATGTCTTCCCTCCGTAATCCAGCATGGCCACCCTCCATACATAACAACGCCTTCATATAGCATCATCCTGGCACGCCCTGGCAGTTTATATTCAAATGCTTACATCTTGTCCTTCTTTCTCTCTCTTTCTCTTCATTCACTACTCATTCATTCATAGAGTAAGAGTTCTGATTCCCTTGCTTCCTTCCTTCCTTCTTCCTTCTTTCCTTCCTTCCTCTCTTCATGCATTCATTGAGTAATAGTTCTAATTCCCTTTCTTCCTTCCTTCCTTCCTTCCTCCTTCTTTCCTTCCTTCCTCTCTTCATTCATTCATAGAGTAGAGAGTTCTAATATCCCTCCTTAATCCTTCATGACCATCCATTCCCTATACATACCGACGCCTATATTCATCGCCATCCCGGCATCACCCAGCGGCAGTCTTTCAATTAAAGTATCACCAGTCTCCCTCTCGCTGGGCCGCCGTGATTTGCCTTCCCTCGTCCGCCCCTCAGCCGCCTCTCAGTTGCATGCCCGGCTAACGCTTTGTCGCTGTGTACGGTCCCCTTATCGGTGCTGGCTGGGCGAGGACGGGACGGAACTAGGCTGCGGAGGTGCCATTGATAACACACACACACACACACACACACACACACACACGCACACACACACCTGAGGACCCTTTGCCGCTAGTGTTCATCTGCTGCCCTAACGAGTGTGTGCTGTGTGGACTTTGAGGACCTGCGTTGCCGTGTGATAACGTGGTGTCTGGATAAGAGGATGTTTGTATTGGTTTATTCTAATGCCTATGGTGCGGGAGGCAGATGGGGAGCTGAACTGAGGCGCACACGAAGATGAGTCTCACCTTCTGCCACGTTAAAAAGGCAGGTAGAGGGAGACGTTGAGTGATAGTGATTAGTTTGGCTTCGATGGTGTTTTGATCCGATCCTCCTTAGGTTGCACTCACCCAAAAGTATACGTTGTGTAAGGGTATGCTCGTGCTTGGTAGATAGAGGGAGATGCAAAGTGATGAGGTTAGGTTAGGTTACAGTGGTGGCTTGATCCGTTCCATCTTTCGCCGCACTGTCCTAAAATCCATGTTAGTGCCGGAGTATTCTCGTAGTCATAAGGAGATAGGAGATGCATAATTAATACCTATAAGTAGATGGAGCTACGCTGAATGATAAATGATAATAAATGGTGAGTTTATCTTAATGATGATAATCTCTCTCTCTCTCTCTCTCTCTCTCTCTCTCTCTCTCTCTCTCTCTCTCTCTCTCTCTCTCTCTCTCTCTCTCTCTCTCTCTCTCTATATATATATATATATATATATATATATATATATATATATATATATATATATATATATATATATATATATATATATATATATATATATATATATAAGTTATCTACCATCCACTTTTCTTACCTTTTACTCATTCAAAGATCTACAGGGATATTGTTTTCTGTATTGGTATATATGTCTCTTCGTATAGATATTGGTGCACGTTGATGTTATATACAAGTACAAATAATATCCGTTCAAAAGTATATAATTATTGTCGTATGTATATGTTATGATTGACACGAAAAGTTGGTATGTATAGTTATGTTTGGTGTATGAAAGCATGGATGATAATATTGCTGGTTCATTTTTCCATTTTTCCTTGTGTGTGTGGCAAGCTCGCCTCTTTCTCGCGTCCTCCACTCTGCTCCTCCCTTGATATAATCCTAAACCCATTTCCCTCTCGTTATTCTCTTCTCCCCATCCCTCTTTTCGTTTTCCATCTCTTCCTCTCTGTCCTCACTTCCATCTCCTCCTCCTCCTCCTCCTCCTCCTCCTCCTCGTCGGCATTCTCCTCCTCCTCCTCCTCCTCCAACAGGCAGCCGATGACACTGCCCTGTACGAAGAGCTTCACTCTTTAACACAAAGTACACAAAAGTAACACAAAGGAAGAACAAACAACAGCAGACCTGCTGGTCCTTACGAGTTGTTTGTGACAAGCTACTAACTATCTAATCAAAGGTGGAAGATGAAGGACAGCAAAGGCGAAGGCTCCTCGCCCCCCATCCTCCAGCCAAAGCTGGCAGGAAAGGAAAAAGAACCATGGAAAAACTGCATGGAATTTATGTAGGAAAGAGGAAAGAACTACCATTACTGCTACCACTAACCGGGCGATAAAGCGGACAAGGACACCAGTATTCGAAAGAACTTAACGTTATTACGACAATGAGTAATATCTAAGTTGCTGGTTGGATTCAAAACACTTGTCTATTCTATTCTTGAAGGCATTAACTGTTGTAAAATCAACGACATCAAAATGTAGATAGTTACAAACATTAACAAATCGATTGAAGAAGAAGTGTTTAGCTTCGTGCGACGAGAATCTTTTACCACTTATCTTCAAATTGTGCTTTCTTCTTGTTCTATTTGATCGATCAATTGTAAAGTAATCTTCCGCATTAATATCACTGAATCCTTTGAACATTTTAAACACTTCTATTAGATCGCCTCGCATTCTTCGCTTTGATAGGCTGAATAAATTTACTTCTTTAAGCCTTTGTTCATATGACAAATTTCTCAACCTAGGAATCATCTTTGTTACTCTTCGTTGGACCCGTTCCAACTTTTCTATGTCTTTTCTGTAGTAGGGAGACCAAAACTGTACACAGTACTCTAGACAGGTCGAACCAACGAATTATACAGTTTTAATATTACTTTTCCGATTTATTAAAGACTCGTCCGATGAAGCCAACCAATTTGTTTGCAGTTTTAACTACCTCTGAACAATGCTGACCGGGCTTTAAATCGCTTGATATAGTGATTCCAAGATCCTTTTCTTTACTTACTGCAGAAAGTTGTTGGCCATTCATTACGTACCGAACGCGATTGTTATTTTTTCCGATGTGCAACACTTTACATTTGTCAACGTTAAATTTCATTTGCATTTCATTTCATCAGCAAATTTTGATACTTTGCAAGTGAGCCCATCATCGATATCATTAACATAAATTAAGAAGAGCATGGGGCCAAGCACTGATCCTTGAGGTACGGCGCTTTTGACATCGAGCCAGTTAGATGTATTACCTTTTAGAACTACTCTCTGTTTCCGCTCAGAGAGCCAGTCCGCAAGCCAATTGTGAACAGCTGAGGCTCGCCGGTCCCCCCTGCCTACTGTCCTATCCCCGCTGCCTGCCCCTAACTTTCCTGCCCTTGCTTGTCCTGGTGCTCTTGCCTTCCCTATTTTCCTGCCCCCCCCCCCCCCCCCTCCTCGTGCAGCCGAATCATCAAATAAGGTCCACCAGCCTGTCCATCCTACTGACTTGTATCCGCTTACTATCCCTAGCCTTTCTATCCCTAACTGGCTCTATTCCTTCCCTTCCCTGCTTCACGCCGCCCCTCGTACAACCAAATCCCAGCCTACTGTCCTATCTCTCCGCTTCCTATCCCTATGTGTTCCTTTCCTGTAGCTATTCCTTCCCCTCCTTCCCTTCCCTGCCTTCCGCCGCCCCACGTCCAGAATCATTTGTCTCAGACTGTTATTGCCGCGGATAATTGTCGCGGGGTAACCACTCCGCCCACGTTTTTCACCGGGGCGAGGGCGCGTCTGTTCCACTCTTCACAAAGAAACAATTTTAATTAAGTTTGCTTTGACTGGATTCGCTTAGTTATGAAACGTGTGGCGTGTTGTGCTACTGTGTGTGTGTGTGTGTGTGTGTGTGTGTGTGTGTGTGTGTGTGTGTGTGTGTGTGTGTGTATAATCCATTAAAGTTCGCGGAATTCAGCCCTTAGATGAATAATATCCGCCGTGCTCACTGTGATGCCGGCGGCTGTGCTGACTCGCTTGTAATGACAGGAACAAAGAATAGATATCAAACAGTAGGTGTCCGCTTTGATCACGCTGAGTTTTACGCGTGTAAAACCGTGGCTCAGAGGCTTTAGCGGCGCGGCACGTGGGCTGAAGAGGCGGAGGAATAGGAAGAGTAGCAGGAGTTACTGAACCGTCACTCGCGCGAACTGTCTTGCTTAATAACTTAGGCCCATACTCTTAAACATATCGGCGCAGGCACACATATTTGACACGGTTTTCCTAGGAGTTTTGGGCATTTCCTTGGGTAGCTTTAAAGCCCTGGTGGTAGTTTGGCCCTTCCTCTGTACCAAGAACCCTAAAAACACTCATTAGAACCTGATTTGCCTCCTTTTTGGCCTTTGGAAATTGTTGATGTGAGGTGTGGAAGGGTCTGACAGTGCCGACCTAAGATTTCTCTGTACATGTAAGAAATTGGAGCATCAGGAAGAGGTCAGTATTTACACTTTCTTGCGTTTACTGGTGGAGTTTCTATTGCTTAATAACTTAGATCTCCTTCTGTATGTGATTGAAACAAGAGGATCAGGGCGAGGTTAATATTTGCAATTTGTACATTTTTAATCGTCATAAGCTTGGATAATAATTTTTAGTGATGACACCCACAAAAAAACAACCAATTCCTGCCTCTTCCATCTCATAGACTGATAGAAATACATAGAATAATAGGCTGATGGAAAGATAGATAAAAAGATTCAGATATCGACGTAATGTGCAGATAGATAAATATAGATAGATGGCTTAGACACACACACACACACACACACACACACACACACACACACACACACACACACACACACATACACGTACCCCGTCTTCCCCCCCAGACATACACATATTCACCCGCCTCCACACACACACACACACACACACACACACACACACACACACACACACACACACACACACACACACACAGACAGTATTTGCTGAGTTACCGAATGATGTGAATAACTTTAGATCTTAAACCTGAAAGACTTTCCTTCCATGACTTTCTGCACCATCACGTAAACCTCTTAAGAACCTGCAGCCTCACCTTGACCAGACTAAATCACCTCGCCTCTGCTTCATTGTTCAGCCCTAAGAACGATCGGAAGACTTAGTGAATGCATTAGAGGTTTAAAAAATGAAGTTCTGGAAAAAAAAATTAATAATGAAAATGAGAAGTTGAGAAAAAACAAAAACAAATGATAAAAAAAATATATACAGAAAATTAGAGCATGCTAGGAAGGACAGTTGAGAAAGTCTATAAAAGTGAAGGTTGTTTTATATTTTTTATTAATCAAGTCTTAAATTTATAAGTAAGCCATTTGATGCTAGAAAATACATCGGCACACATCCACACTTACAAAAATATACACGACTTATGATATGCAGGAAAACCTATCATTATTATTATTATTATTATTATTATTATTATTATTATTATTATTATTACTACTATTACTACTATTGTGACAACCTAATCCTTGTTCTGTGTTACTACTACTACTACTACTACTACTACTTCTATCGCTACTACTACTACTACTACTACTAATAATAATAATAATAATAATAATAATAATAATAATAATAATAATAATAATAATAATAATAATAATACCACTACTACTACTACTACTACTACTACTACTATTTCTGCTGAGAACTCGATTAATCAACTATTGGAATCATATGAAAATTACCAACACAACCTCAAAGAAATTCCCTGGCAGTACTTATCTTCTATTTCCTAGTAACATTCTTCCTATTAATGATCTCCCCAAGTAGTTGATCCTAAACCGACTCGTAAGTTCGTATTCTTAAACAACTAAAGGTCTCCATTAGCCTGTTTGAAAGACTCTCAAGTGGAAGTTGCGGGATTTAAGTGGTGAATAATTTTTGTGACCTGGTGATAGTTTTACACGACCTCTGTACCACAAACGTTATAGTCACCCATGAAAACCTGGTTAATCTTCTCTGTGGCCTTGGAAAATGGTCATAATGGGAGCCTGATATATTTAACCGTGTAGCAGCTGAGAACAAATTTGTGGCTTTACCCATTAATAGCATGACGGCAGAAGCAAATTTGTGTGCTTTACCGATGTAGCAGCAGACCCAAATTTGTAACTTTACCGATGTGTGACAGGCAGAGGGCAAATTTGGCTACCCCATTACGTATGCTACAGAATTTGGCGGCTACAACGTGACAGACCAAATTGTGGCTTTACCGTGTAGCAGCGACGGGCCAAATTTGTGGCTTTACCGTGTTGAGACAGAATTTATTAGCTTTACCGTGTAGCAGCGGCAGACCGTTGTGCCATGATATAAACCCAAAAAAATAAATGATGCATAAACTGATCACAAATGCGTTTATATATATTATGAAATGGTTTGCGTGAGTGATGATTTTTTTCTCATTTTTCTCGCTTAGAGGGACCATTAAGAAACATGATCCCCGCAGCTACCGGGTTAAGAATATGGAGTTTATCTTCTTTTCTCTTGGTTTTCTCTACCCTGCCTCCTCTTCTTCCTCTCTACACACACTTCATTTTCGCGTTCTCCTCTTCTCTCCTTCTATTCCCCTGTTCTCTGTCTATTTACACTTCATTATTTCTTTCCTCTCCCTTATTGAACATCCATATATTTTCTTATTTTCTTTTTCTTTCTTTCATAAATCATCACTTTTTTTTACTATTCCTTTTCTTTCCTTCTTTAAACTTCCCGAACTCTCTCTCTCTCTCTCTCTCTCTCTCTCTCTCTCTCTCTAATACTAAATAAAATGCCATTCAGACTCATTAAATGTACAAATCAATGCATTATTTTTCTCACACACACACACACACACACACACACACACACACACACACACACACAAACAAATGGAAAACAAATGTGAGTGTGTGTTGGTGCGTTGGTGCAAGGAAACACAAACAAACAAACAAACAAACAAACATAATAATAGATAAACAATAAATAAATATAAAAAAAATAAGAAGAAGAAGAAGAAGAAAAAGAGGGAATGAAAAGAGAAGTAGAGAGAGAGAGAGAGAGAGAGAGAGAGAGAGAGAGAAAGAATAAAGAAATCAATATACAGGAAGAAGTTGATAAAGGAAGGAAGAATGGAGAAAATAGAGATTGAGAGGAAAGAGGAAGAAGGAAGCAAGAAGAATGAGAGAAGAAGAGACAGAAGGAGAGAGAGAGAGGAGAGAGAAAGAGAAGGAGAAAAGGAGAAGGAAAAATAGATTGAAGAAAGAAAGAAAGAAAGAAAGAAAGAAAGAGAAGGAGAGAAAAGAAGATGAAAAAAAACACATAAAATCAAGTAAACAGAAGGAAGAGAAGAGAGAATTAAGAAACAAACAAAACAAACAAAAAAAAAAAAGAAATATTTGAACACTCCACCACCACCACCACCAACAACAACAACAACAACAAACATACAATAAAACCTAACCAACAAAAACAAATAAGAAAAAATAATAAACAAAATAACAAAATAATAACAACAATAATAATAACAATAATAATAATAATAATAATAATCCACATACTCTCAATTACTTCACATTTCTCTAACAATAGCTTCTTGTAACCTAATTAAAATGCCCATAATTAAACTCACAGCCTTGTATAACACCTACGCTTACACACGCACACACACACACACACACACACACACACACACACACACTCACACTCAGACTCTTTTCCTGTATTTCACACCTCGGTAAATACACACACACACACACACACACACACACACACACACACACACACACACACTCCATCCCACCACCTCAGAACCAAACCCAATGCCTCCTATCCCCAACCTCCTTTGTCATATTCAAACTCCATAGCACAAAACATTCTCATCAAAATCCAAGTTATGTTTCATCTCTGGGGCGTTTCGATGCTGGATGGACTCTGCACATCCGAGTATATCCGTCTCGTAAGCTCGGGCGTAGGGTGGGTGTGATCGGGTAAGAGACTGGGCTACGGGGATGTGCTAAGATGCGCGCGGCCTCAGTGCTCATCTCTGTCGCATTGGCCCTTGAGTCTGTGGTGGGTGAGAGGTGATTTGAGACACACACAGAGACCCTAATTTTTTTTTTATGTTGTTGTTGTTGTTACTTGTTCTCCTTTACATTTTTTTCCTTTTACTTTATTTTATTTTCCTTTTTCGTCTTCTTTTCCTTTCCTTTCTGTCCGCTCTCCTGTATATTTTTTTCCTTTTCTTTCTTTTCTTTTCTTTTCCTTTTCCTTTCCTTTCTGCCCTGCCATTATTTTTATCCTGTCAACTCTACCTATTAATTTATTTTCCTAACATACATACTCTCTTTTTCATTCTGTATTTCTCCTTCCTTTGACTTAAACACACACACACCCACACACACACACACACACACACACACAGACAGATCCATATATTTTTTCCTACCACCCAGTTTTATCTATGTATATTCTTCTTCTAACTCCCTGCCTTCCTTCACCTGTAATTCTCCTTCTTATATCTTAAACACACACACCCATACACAGACCCTTATATTTTTTCCTATCACCCAGTTTTATCTATGTATATTTTTCGTCTAACTCCCTGCCTTCCTTCACCTGTGTTTCCCCTTCCTGTGACTTCAACACCTCTCTGACTAAAGCTAATCCACTCTATTTGGTAACGTCTGTGACCCTGTTGTGACTGAAGCAAGTTGAGGTTTTTTTGTTTGTTTGTTTTTCTTTGGCTTGCCCCCATTGTTTTAAACACACACACACACACACACACACACACAGTCCTTACTTCACATTCAACTTCTCGTAATCCTGCATTTTGATATTTCTACAAAATGTTGACAAACAAATGCGATATTTCTCAAAAGCAAACATTCTGGGAGGCGCTGGTTTTACAGGAAATGGAATTACCAACACTAGAACAAAGAAGAGAAAGGGGAGACCTAATACAAATCTACAAATTATCGAGCAAAATGGAGGTAGACAACGAGGAGTTAAAACTAAAAGAAGAAATTACCACCAGGAACACAAGAGGACACAGTAAAAAATTTGGTGTGTGGGCGCAGTGTTGTCGAGGATGCGGGTTCAAATCCCGCCCGCCACTACAACCTGACCACAACCAGTCACCGCCGAGTGCCCTCAGACTATCCATTTGCTGTCCTGTCAACTCGAACTCTAGACTAACCCGGTAGCAGCGACGGGGCTAATTTTTGCCATGATATAAACCCCCCAAAATAAATGATGCATAAACTGATCACAAATGCATTGACAGGTATATATTATGAAATGGTTTGCGTGAGTGATGTTTTTTCCTCATAAATTCGCTTCGAACTCTAGATTAACCCGGTAGCAGCGACGGGCCTAACTTTTGCCATGATATAAACCCCCCAAAATAAATGATGCTTAAACTGATCACAAATGCACTGATAGGTATATATTTTGAAATGGTTTGCATGAGTGATGTTTTTTCCTCATAAATTCGCTTCGAGGGCCCTTTAAGAAACATGATCCCCGCAGCTACCGGGTTAACTATAATGAGGATAAAATATGAGCTCTGGGGGACAGCGTGAGGCAAGCAAGATGGTGCCACTTAAAACACTTGCCTGTGCCATAATGGGCTGGGGCCGACCACCAGGCCCCGCCAAGAAAGCCTACTGGCACCATGGGCTAGATGAAAAAAAAAATAAAATAAAATAAATAAATAAAATATAAATAAAATCCAGTCTTCACTATCATCCACAGGGTCAAGAGGCAATGAGACAGAGATGAGCACTGAGGCAACGCAGACCTACAGCATATTCCCCTAATCTTGCCTATACCTTATTCTATGTATAATCACACACACACACACACACACACACACACACACTCCCCCCAATACACACACACACACACACACACACACCACTATCCCGAACCCCTTCAAAACATACACTCCAGACCACACCAAAACACACACGACACCCATACGATAACTTCCACACACACACACACACACACACGCACACTACACTTCCCTTCCCTACACAGACACACACACACACACACACGCAAACCTCCATCACTATCCCAAACCCCTTCAAAACACACACTCCAGACCACACCAAAACACACACCACACCCCCATATGATACCTCACCCCCATCCATCCTTCACCACACACCCCACACACCCTCAAACTCTCATGTCTTTACCATCGTCTTCGCTAACAGGCCCCATCTTCAACCCCGCGCTATGCTGCTTCTTCATCTCCAGCTGTTTGACCCTCGTGTACGCCATGGAGCCAGCGAGCACGGTCCAGTTACTCAGCCACCACAGCCCAGTTTTGTGCTCCACGTACCACCAGGTTGCTAGGACAGTCTGGGTGCAGGCTTTCGCTGTCCCGCTGATGGTGTGTGTGAGTGGCGATGTGACCTGCGGAAGGGAGAGAAGTATGTTAATAGGTTGTGGTACTGTGGTGTTAATGAGGTGTGATTGTGTTGTGGTGATTAAGCCCTTCTCCACTCACCTGAAACTGACCTGAACCCTAACCTAACCTAACCTTAAGTCTAACCTAACCTAACCTAACCAAATCTTAACTCAAGTCTCTAACCTAACCTAACCTAATCCCATCCTAACCTAACCTAAACTCAACTCAAGTCTCTAACCTAACCTAACCTAACCCAACCTAATCCTATCCTAGCCTTAACTCGTCTAACCTAACCTATCCTATCCTAACCTAACCTAATCTAAACTAACCTAAACTCAAGTCTCTAACCTAACCTAATCCTATCCTAACCTAACCTAACCTAACCTGACCCCCTTCCAAACCCCACATCAACCCACCTGTATCTGAAGGCCCGTCACGTAACCCACACCGAACCCAAAGATCCCGCCCAGCACCATGAGGCCCCAGAAGGTGTAGGGGTCCTTGGCGGAGGGGGTGGCGGCGGAGGCTGTGAGGGCGTGCAGTACTGCCCAGGGCCCTCACCGCTGACCAGGATGAGGGGCATGAAGAGGAGGGACGCCAGCACATTGTTGTAGTAGGAGAGCTTCCACACGGAGCCTTCAAGCGCTGGCAGGACCTGGGGGCGAGGGAGGTGGGGGGGTTTTTTGGTCGTTTTGTTTTGTTTTTGTTTTTTGTTTTTGTTTTTGTAAGTAAGGCAGGGTGGGTAGGGAAGGGTAGATCTGTTAGTAAGAAAGGGAGGGGATGGAAGGGGTGTTTAGGACATCTGTTAGCAAGAAAGGAGGGGATGGAAGGGGTGTTTAGGGTAGTGAGGTAAGTTAGGGAGAAGCAAAGGGTGGGTAGAAGGTACATCTGTTAGTAGAAAAGGGGAGGATGTAAGGGTTGTTTAGGTTGATAGGGTAAGTTTAGGGAGCGCCAGGGTGGGTAGGGAAGGGTAGATCTGTTAGTAAGAAAGGGAGGGGATGGAAGGGGTGTTTAGGGTGATAGGGTAAGGTTAGGGAGAGCAAGGGTGGGTAGGGAAGGGTACATCTGTTAGTAAGAAAGGGAGGGGATGGAAGGGGTGTTTAGGGTGATAGGGTAAGGTTAGGGAGAGCAAGGGTGGGTAGGGAAGGTACATCTGTTAGCAAGAAAAGGAGGGATGGAAGGGGTGTTTAGGGTGGTGGAGGGATGGAAGGCAAGGGTGGGTAGGGAAGGGTACATCTGTTAGCAAGAAACGGAAGGGATGGAAGGGGTTGGAGGCACTGGGAGGCGAGGTTGTAAAAATAAATACCAAAAGAAAATCTAGCGAGAGAGAATGAGGGAGGGAAGGAAGGAGGACATGAAGAACAGAGAGGACAAGCAAGCAAAGGGCACCAGGTCATGAAATTAAGAACTATAAGGACACTAGGGACAGAGAGGATAGATCAGATCAGGCGTGGTCCCGGATAAGCCTTTGCAACAGCTCCCGGATTTTGTTTTCACTCAATGTCAATCATGCTTAAACTCTTATTTTCTTTTTCAACATTCACTTGACATATAGTTTTTTTTTCCACTGGTTTTGCACTTGTGTCTTAGAGGGAAGGATAGAGGGTGTGCCGTGGAGGACTTGAATGGGCTGGAAACGGAAGTAAAAATAGAGACAGGACATTACAAAAACAGCCCCGTTCCTGTACTATACCACAACTCGGCAAACACGCACTTACCCTCTTTGTAAAAATTGCATTCAGGGACACGAACATGGACGCCAGGACTCCAAACACAATTCCAATCAGCGACAGCGATCCTGCGAATGGAAAACACAACAACACCTAAGAAAAGAAAACAAACACAGGCGCTGCCCTACTTACGAACGTGATCTCAGTTAATCGCAAGTTGACCTCAGTTCCTTGGTGTATGTGAAATGGTGCATACTTAACAATAACAGATGGCGCCACTATAAATACTTGCCGACTACCATCCAGGCCCCTCAAGAAAGCCTACCAGCGATATGGGCATACACGTAAATAAAAGAAATATAAAAAAAACAATACCACACACACACACACACACACACACACACACACACACACACACACACACACACACACACACACACACACACACACACACAAACTATACATAATCACAGAAGAAGAAAAAAGACAACAACCAAGATATAACAATCCCACACAGAAATGGACATGGAAGAAAGGAAGAAAGGAAAAGAAGAAAAAAAGAAAATGAGAAACAAGAAAAGAAACTGTGAAATTGAAGACCTGGGAAGAAGGAACGCCAGAGAGGGGGAGAACGTACCATCGTCAGGAGAAGGAAGGAAGAGAAGAAAAAAAAGGAAATTAGAAAGAAGAAATATATAGAAAACAAACTGGAAAATTGAAGATATGAAGACAGTGTTTGAAGAAAGACCTGGGAAAGATGAACACCAGGGAGGAGAAGGAGGAGGAGGAGGAGGAAAAGGAAATCGTTCACCAAATAACAAAAAGAGGAGGAGGAAGAAGGAGAAAAAGGAGGAAGAAGAGGAGGAGGAGGAGGAGGAAAAACAAAGGAAGAGGAGGAAGAAGAACAAAAACAAAGAAGAGGAGGAGGAGGAGGAGGAGAAGGAAATCGTTCACCAAATAACAAAAAGAGGAGGAGGAGGAAGGAGAAAAAGGAGGAAGAAGAGGAGGAGGAGGAAGAGAAGGAGGAATTCTGAACTCACCCGCCACACTCTCCTGGTCGACCCCAAGCCAGAAACCTCCAATAATGACGCCGCACGATACCAGGGCCGGAGTGGACGTCTTCTGGCCTAGGGGGTGAGGTTAGGTTAGGTTAGGTGAGGTTGTGACTCTCTCTCTCTCTCTCTCTCTCTCTCTCTCTCTCTCTCTCTGTTCTAAGTTTTGGGGCTAGGTTAAGTTAGGTTAGGTGAGGTTAGGTGTGATTCTCTCTCTCTCTCTCTCTCTCTCTCTCTCTCTCTCTCTCTCTCTCTCTCTCTCTCTCTCTCTCTCTCTCTCTGTTTTAAGTTTTGGGGCTAGGTTAGGTTAGGTTAGGTTACTCTGAGTTGTGATTCTCTCTCTCTCTCTCTCTCTCTCTCTCTCTCTCTCTCTCTCTCTCTCTCTCTCTCTCTCTCTCTCTCTCTCTCTCTCTCTCTGTTTTAAGTTTTGGGGCTAGGTTAAGTTAGGTTAGGTGAGGTTAGGTTGTGACTCTCTCTCTCTCTCTCTCTCTCTCTCTCTCTCTCTCTCTCTCTCTCTCTCTCTCTCTCTCTCTCTCTCTCTCTCTCTCACTCTCTCTCTCTCTCTCTCTTCCTCCTCTCTTCCCCTCCACTCACCCAGTGTAAGAATGCGTAAACAAAACATTGAAGACCGTCGAGAGAGACCGACCCACGTAGTAGAAAGCAACTCCGAGGTACTTGAGGCAGAAATTGTTTGTGGATATCATGGCCACGAAGATCACCGAGAGGGGCAACACCTGCGGAAAAGGGACGGCAGTGTTAGTGGTGGTGGTGGTGATAGTGGTGATGGTGGTAGTGGTGATGGTGGTGTTATTGTAGAAGGAGATAGAGGGGGAGATGGTACTGGTTGTAGTTGTATACGTTCCCGCACCGTGTCCAGGTTAACTGAGGGCAGGTGAGGACAGGTGAGGGAGGGAGGGAATGATAAAGGAGGGAGGAGGAGAGAGAGAGAGAGGAAGAGAGGAAGGAAAGGTAGAGAATAGAGGAGAAGATAGGGAGGATAAAGGAGAGAATAGGTGAGAAAAATGGGTTAGAATGAGAGAAATGATGATTGATACCAGTAAAAGGATATCCAGCACACCAATACCACATGGGAAACACTCCACTATCCACCACAGAGCCAGAGAAAGACCTGGGAGTGTATGTTACCAGGCTACCAGTGAAGGGATATCCAGCACACCAATACCACATGGGAAACACTCCACTATCCACCACAGAGGCAGAGAAAGACCTGGGAGTGTATGTTACCAGGCTACCAGGGAAGGGATATCCAGCACACCAATACCACATGGGAAACACTCCACTATCCACCACAGAGGCAGAGAAAGACCTGGGGGTGTATGTTACCAGGCTACCAGGGAAGGATATCAGCACCAATACCACATGGGAAACACTCCACTATCCACCACAGAGGCAGAGAAAGACCTGGGAGTGTATGTTACCAGGCTACCAGTGAAGGGATATCCAGCACACCAATACCACATGGGAAACACTCCACTATCCACCACAGAGGCAGAGAAAGACCTGGGGGTGTATGTTACCAGGCTACCAGGGAAGGCAAAATCCGTGCCAATCACAGCGGATGGGTTAACAAAACACCAAGCATGAAACAGACCCAGAAAACACCAATAGGACAAAATGGAATTATTAACACCCACAAACATGAAACATACACACACACACACACACCTTCTTCACAATCCCAGACTCAATGCGGCCAAGCTCTGGGAACGACAGCAAGTTAGGAGCGAATCTTGTGGCCTTGGAAGCGAGCAGACAGGACACGGCCGTCACCACACACTGGAACCAGGTGACAAACAGTGGGGCGTCGGTCTTCCCCATGCTGGCGCCTCCGAGCAATGCCTTGTTGACGAAGACCATGGAGATTGAGACCGTCCTGAGGGGGGAGAGAGAAGACGTAGGAGGAGGAGGAGGTGTTAGTGAGGGGTCATGATGTGATGGTGATAGTGGTGATGAAAATGTAGGTAGTGATGAAAGGATATGAATGTGATAATAGAACATGAAGGTCACAATAATAATAGGAATAAAGGACATTGAGACCAAGAAATCAGAGGCAAGTATCATAGAACAAGACACATATATAATTACAGAATGGGAAAGTATATGACAGAAGAGGGAAGGGAATGAGAGGAGGAGGAGGAGGAGGAGGAGGAGGAAGGAAAATGAATAGCTAAAATTTAAAGATGATACAGAAAGAGAAAATATAAGGAGGAGGAGGAGGAGGAGGAGGAAGGAGAAGAAGAAAGAAGGAAAATGAAAAGACCAAATTTAAAGATACAACAGAAAGAGAAAATATAAGAAGGAGGAGGAGGAAGAGGAGGAGGAGGAGGAGGAAGAAGGGAAACAATATAATGTGTTCTTAATTAAATTCCATCAGTCTTCTAAGGTCAGAATTACATGACACTTTCGATTCTCACATCAATTATTTCTAAAGGTCAAAGAGGGGGTCAGTTGGGTTCTAATGAGTGTTTCTTCAGGTTCACGGTACAGAGGAAGGGTCACACTACCACCAGGGTCATAAAACTACCCCTGGAAATGCCCACAACTCCTATGAAAGCCTTGTCAAATATGTGTTTCTTCAGGTTCACGGTACAGAGGAAGGGTCACATTACCACCAAGGTCATAAAACTACTCCTGGAAATGCCCACAACTCCTACGAAAGCCTTGTTAAATATGTGTTTCTTCAGGTTCAGGGTAAAGAGGAAGGGTCAAACTACCGCCAGGGTCATAAAACTACCCCTGGAAATGCCCACAACTCCTACGAAAGCCTTGTCAAATATGTTTCTTCAGGTCCACGGTACAAAGGAATGGTCAAACTACCGCTAGGGTCATAAAACTACCCCTGGAAATGCTCACAACCCCTACAAAAGCCTTGTCAAATGTGTGTTTCTTTAGGTTCATGGTACAGAGGAAGGGTCAAACTACCACCAGGGTCATAAAACTACCCCTGGAAACGGCCACAACTCCTACGAAAGCCTTGTCTTTTAATACGACCCTAAATGACCTTTGTCTATGTATTAGTAAGAAAACAATGGAGCAAGTAAAGAGTTGAAGTCCCTATAATCAAACATGTACATAAACGAATGAACAAGTGTAATACTCACCAATAGAGGGCGACGACAAACACAATTCGTACATATTTGACGAATAACGACTCATCTTGCTTCGGTTCCATCATGGTGCCTGGAAAAAATGAAGTAGCAGTAGTAGTAGTAGTAGTAGTAGTAGTAGTAGTAGTAGTAGTAGTACCCTATAGCAAAACCAAATTGTCGAGTCCCTTTGGGTGTTGGCTCCCGAGGGCCCATTCCTCCCCACTGGTCTGCCACACAGTCCCAACACCTATTTTTTCCTCTCATGTGTTACCTTTACCTTACATATGAGAGGAAGAGATAGGTGTTGAAACTGTGTCAGAGCAGAGGGAGAAAGGACCCCGTACCAGACTAGCCTAAACTAAATCATATTTGGAGGACTTTAGGAGTGCAGGATTTCTTATACATATGGCAGGGGTGTGGAGTCAGGTACTTTTGGCCGGCGTCGGACTCGGTAAAAATACCCCCCAACTCCGACTCCTTAACGTAATCATTTTTCATGTAATGCAGTTGTGAATTGTTTTTCTTTTACATTATCAGATGTTGTCTATATAGAGTACATGTAATTTGGACGTAAATACTTGTAAGAAAAAGACCTCAAGTGAGTCTACCAGCACTAAAGACAGCATCTGAAAAAAAAAAAAGATTTGCAATAGAGGGGGAGGGGCATGGGGGTCGGAGTCGGAGTCGCAACTTTAAAATTTCTCGGAGTCGGAGTCGGAAAATTTCAACTTCAACTCCACACCCCTGATATATGGTAAACAAGTATCTGAAGTAAGCTTAGGCAAAAAATAGCAGCAGTAGTAATAGTAGTAGTGGTATAATTAACACTAGCAATATAATAAGAAATAGTATCACAATATTACATCATAAGACTCTGAAATTGTACCAAGTGAATCTTTTCCAATAACACTTGCTTTAGGTAATGGTTTGCGTGCTCTGAATGATTCTGACATCCACTTTCTTTTTTTTACAATAATGGAAGCAGACCAATAGCAAAAAAAAATTAGTAATGAGAAAAAAAGAAAGCCTGCCAATATACAATCATCCCTCAAATAGTACGGTTTTGGTTTTTATGTGGGTTTTCGTAGAAGATTTTTTTAGGATTTTTTTATTTCTCGATGAGCCGTAAATTTTAAAATCCTAAAAAGATCTATGACAATCCGTATAAAACTGAAACCGAACTATTGGAAACCGTACTATTTGAGGGTCGACTGTATAGTTTCCATCAGAGCCGTGGAATGGGAGTGTGACCACCTTCATTACAGGTGCCGTGTTGTTACCAAGAGACTCCTCAATACTCAGATTGATTCTTACCTGGATGACCTTTCCCTAAGAGCCATGCTTGAGTAAAACGTCAGGCAAAGAACCAAAAGGTCTCGCCAATCAATGCGCCGGCCTATCCAAGCTCATCAAACAACAGAACATATTCCAGTAAGACATAGGCTGGAAAGTGCATTGGGAAATCATTTCATATGGTCAAGGATACAACAGTGTTTCTTGTGCTCTGGGTGCTATGAGATCCTAACAAATCCTCGAGCTAAAAAAAAACTATTATATCAGCATCAATTTGAATCTGGCATGGCTTTTTAGGTAACAACACAGAAGGTGGCCACAGTCTCGTATTCCACGGTTCTGGCTTTCATGTTAGGACCAGCATTCAGCCACCAGGTCACTAGGGGGTCAAGGGAGCGACGCCACCACGTTTCTATATTTCATCTCATTGGGCGACTCCGGCGTTACACCAGCCCAAAGAATGTTCACGCTGCTAACAAGGGGGCAAGACCACCCTCAACCCGGTAGCTGCAGGGATCATGTTTCTTAATGGTCCCTCTAAGCAAGAAAAATGAGAAAAAGTCATCACTCACACAAACCATTTCATAATATGTATCAACGCATTTGTGATCAGTTTATGTATCATCTATTTTGGGGGGTTAAAATCATGGCACAAATTTGGCCCGTCGCTGCTACCGGGTTAAGGGAACTAAGACAGATGAAAAGAGTGTTCCAAATAGCCAATATATTAAGTGTTCCAACCATTAACACCGGAAGAAATTAAAGACAGAAAAAGTTATATCACAAAAATCTGGAGCAGAAGAAAAACGAAAATTCACCAAGACTAAAAGACACAACAACCCCAATCAACAATCAAGAAACAAGAATAAGGACCATAAGTGGGAGCCGTCGCAAAGGCAATCCCACGCTTACTACTGGACTGGACTGGACTGGTTCACATGGAGGCTGGTCAGGGACTCCCTCAACTACTGGGAGAGGCAAAAACACCTCAGGCTGTATTCTCTGCAGCGATGAAGAGAGCGCTACATTGCTATTTACGTCTGGAAAATCCTTAAGGGCATGGTACCAAATCCAACACACAACGAGAAGGGTGGCATAGAAGGCCAACACCACCCAAGGTTTGGAAGGTCTTGCACAAGGAGGTCACTGAACTGCCACTCTCAGAGGATCCAGACAATACAGGCATAAAAAAATACTGCTCCCCAGTGTGGGATCCTTACACACACAGAAACATTGATAGGTTAGAACAAATCAACACCAAGGCGGCAAGGTTCATTACAAACGATTACACTCCAACGCCTGGAATTACAACATGGATCACACAACAGATAAACATGGACCCTCTTCACATACATAGACAAGCACACAGACTTACACTTATGTACAAGATCACAAACACTCACATTGACATTGACCCACAAACATACTTACACAACGCAAACAGTCAACGTACTCGTAACACACACATCCATAAATACCAAACATATCACACTAACACTGACGCACATGAGCACTCATACTTTCCACGCACCATACGTGACTGGAACTGCCTCCCTTAACAGATTTTAGACTGCGGTACAATAGACTTATTCAGAAAACAAACACACACTCACATGTCACCACAACACACCAACACTAACAATTACACTTGATTCACTTCCCTCCCCTGCACACCCGGCTCCCTCGTCCCCCCAACAGCCAACACATATATGCGTGTTATGCACCTGTCTGGTTGCCCTGCGCGTGTGTCCAGATCCAGATCTGTGCTGGACCCAGGCTGTTCAACTGTCTGCCAAGGGACATCAGAGACCTGAACGGTGCCAGGAAACTTCCAACGATATATACCAAATGAGCCTCCAGTCCCACACGGCCCGCCTTCAAGAGGAGCAGCGGCCAACTCCATCATCGACCAGCTGCAACCCAGGTTCAGGTTCAGGTAGATAGCGGAAGTCTTGCCTTTGGATCGGCACTTCCTGATGTTGTCTTGATATTGTGGTCTTGTGGTCTGAGTCTGGGTCTTATTTATAATTTAGCTTCACTATATTGATTTTATTTTTTCTCTCGTATTTCCCAGAATTTAAAGATCGTTCTTTTACTTTGTTCAATCTCTTGTTCATCAAAAAGGAGTCTTCCCATTATATTTTCCTCGTTCTCGTCAACCCTTAAAGATGGAGCAGAGGTGTGGGGGCGGCGGGTCCCCAGACTGGCCGTGCTGAAGACACCTAAATCTACCTACGACAACTACGACTGATGAAGTACTGCAAGAGAACAGGTGCATCTTGGAAACTTCTACAACGAGGTCTTCTGCACAGGAGGGGGCAAGACCACCCTTGAGGGGACTAAGACAAATGAAAAATATACTTGACATGTCTTGGGCCGGGTGACATACAAGCAAATCAGGCCTTAATACTCCTAAACTACAATACAAACAACCATGAAATCTCACCTGTATTATCACCTGGGCTGCCTCTAAGTGGTGACCTGGCTGGCTGGGTCCTGGGAGGCGAGTGGGAGGAGAAAAAGGTAAAAATGTGAAGAAATGTCACCGCCCGGCAGCCTCCTCCGTCCCTTCGCCCTGTTTGTTTACGTCAACTAACTGTCCGATACCGTGATTTTGGCGTGATTTTAGTATTTGTATTATTATTTTAGCTTTTTATTGTTGATTATGAGGTACTAAGGTCTCGTTTTGATAGTTTATTCATCTCCTGTATTCTTGTATCCGTATATATGCGCAAATTTGTATGTTATATATTATATTGTCTATCGCTGCCATATTATCGTACTCAAGGCATAGTATTTACCAGTTTCTGACGCATAACTATAGCCAAGAAACATCAGGTATTAACTATTTTAACGATGATTATAAGTGAATCTCCTTATTGGGGTCCACGAGACAGTTTTTGGGTCGGGAATCAGTAAATATAAGAGGCTGAGTACGACAATCCGGCAACGTTGATTGTGTACGTCAACTAACTGTCCGATTCCCTGCCTTTGATAGTAGTATTTCTATTATTTCATTGGTTTTTATTGTTAAGGAAGAGGAAGATGAGGCTGGCTTTGATATTTTGTGCATCTTATATATTTCTTAATTTGTATCTATGTAATATTTTTTTTCATGTCAACTAACTGTCCGATTCCCTGTCTCTGATTTTAGTATTTCTATTATTTTATGTTTTTATTGTTAAGGAAGAGGAAGATGGGACTGGCTTTGATATTTTGGACATCTTATATATTTGATAATTTGTGTTTATTATAATTTTCTTCACGTCAACTAACTGTCCGATTCCTTGGAACAATATAGTATTTCGTTATATTATTACTATTTTCTACGATATACTTATAGATTATACGTAAATATGCATTGAACGTTATATTTAAGTACATATTCAGTCCTTTAAAAGACATATATATAGAAAATAATAAAGTTGCTGATGTGAAATGACTTAAATTAATTGTCACGGGTTAAATATATGTCTTCAGTTGTTTAATATCTCTTAAAATTTAACTGATTAGACATTATAGACAATTCAAATGATAAAATAGTTAAAATATATATGAATACCATTTTGTCGAGAAAGGATGAATGCGGTGGTGCCAATAGTTTCAGTTTCTTTATCAAATATTCAACAAAACTCGCATATAGAAGTAAAGACAATGAACAAAATCAAACAATAACGAATCAAACAGCAATATTAACCCCCATAGTACACGATAATAATTCAAATCGACAATAATGATGAAGACCGGGGAAGTAGACGAAGCGGCACCACTGTCGAGACCACGCGAGCTTCTCCTTGGCGCCATTTTACATCGACTCTCCGCTCTTTCTCCTTTATCCGCCCAGGTGAGTCCCTGTTACCTCCTCTGCCTACCAGAAATATACTTTAAAGTGAGATGAATGTTTCTAGATACCTTTGAGGCGCCTCGTGACCTCTTAAATACCGTAAATGCAGAAATAGCGGTGTCCATGGTAAGGGTCGCGGCGGCAATGTGGTGCAACGCCGCTGATATTGAGTTTTTTGAGGAGTGGCGTGATTTATGTGTTATTTGTGGGTTATTTAGTGCTTTTTTGTGGGTAGGGAATAAGTAATTGGCCAGACATAAGGCTCTTGGTATCTAAGCTAATTTTCCTTATTGCCGTTTCGTTTTCTTTTTTTTCCGTTTTTGGGGGGAAGTGTGGGGAAAGGCGTGGTTTATGTGTTATTTGTGGGTTATTTAGTGTTTCTCGTGGTCAGGGAATATATTGGTCGGGTATAGGGCTCAGTAGTGTGGGGGCCGGCGGGGGGTGAACTCGGGTAAAACTCAAGAAGTACACCCGGCGTTGTGTGCCCCGTGCCTAGCCAATCCCGCTCTGCTCACTAACCAAAGACGGGTCGTGGATGATTTTCACGAGAGGGCAGCCACCTCTAGCGAAGTTAATTCTTACAATATAGATTCATTTTTGGTCCCTGAATGCAGTGCAGGGTGCAGTCAGAGGGTAGCCGGGGAATATTCACCAAAGGGTAGCCCACTAATTTCGAGATGCTGACTGCTTATTTCTGGACAAAATATGATGCTGTTTATCATGGAGACTGTATTTTTCCCTGGAAATCACTAAATGATTGACTTTTCAATGCCTTTTGTGGACCCACTGCCGCATCCGCAAAATAGCTCGCAGAGAGGTTCAACTTGGACACCCGTGGGAAATCAAGGGTTTTGGGTGGGGGAGCGGATTTAAACTACTCCAACCGAAGCTTACATAACCTCCTAACCAGGGTGGGGTGCCCCCCCCCTCATGTATATGCAACTTATTTCTGTGAGGAGGTATTTCTTACAACACCAGCTGGACCGCCGCCGCCAGAGGAGGCTACACTTTCGTGAATATTATCTGGGGGTAAAACTAGGGAACAACTACTTCTCCCCCTCCACCACCCCAGCCTCCCCTACCCCCCAAGACAAGCCTGGGGAACTGGGGGGAACCAGGGTTTGGAAGCCAAATCACTGAAAATGTGCTTTCAAAATATCACTAGAAAAATCCCTAAATCATGAAAAATTCCCTGTTCTCAAAAGTAAGAAAATCCATACCGTATACTCACATCGTGGGCTGATCACTAACCAAGCATACCATCGCTAACCATCCCAAAACAGCCCTGAGCCATGACTCAAGCTCATCGGGACTCGGGCTGAACAGGCCAGGGCTATACCCGCCCTCAGCACAACCCGTTGGGCTCACGTGTTCCTAAAAAAAAAATAACCACTGCGTGGTGGACCTGGTCTCACATGCATGGGCTAATCGTTAACCAAGCATACCATGGCTAACCAAAGCGTTCCATCGCTAACCAAGCGTTTGTAGAAAAAATATGAAGACCTAATGATGTTTCATAAGGTAGGTAATGAATGCACGTTATTTCGCGGCACCAGCGCCATGGCGTGGCGTTAGCTCGATTAATCCTTTAAGGAACAGTGGTTTTGGTGATGCGTTAGCTCGATTAATCCTGTAGGGAACTGTGGTTTTGGTGGTGATTGGCTCGATTAATCCTGTGAGGGAACAGTGGTTTTGGTGGTGGTTAGCTCGATTAATCCCTTTAGGAACAGTGGTTTTTGGTGGTGGATTAGCTCGATTAATCCCTGTAGGGAACAGTGGTTTTGGTGGTGCGTTAGCTCGATTAATCCCTTTGGGAACAGTGGTTTTGGTAATTATCGATTAATCCTGTAGGAACTGGTTTTGGTGGTCGTTAGCTCGATTAATCCCTTTGAGGAACAGTGGTTTTGGTGGTGGTTAGCTCGATTAATCCCTTTAGGGAACTGTGGTTTTGGTGGTGGATTAGCTCGATTAATCCCTTTAGGAACAGTGGTTTGGTGATCGTTAGCTCGATTAATCCCCTTTAGGGAACAGTGGTATTGGTGGTCGTTAGCTCCATTAATCCCTTTAGGAAACTGTGGTTTTTGGTGGTGGTTAGCTGGATTAATCCCTTTAGGGAACAGTGGTTTTAGTGGTTGTTAGCTCGATTAATCCTGTGGGAACAGTGGTTTTTGGTGGTGGGCGGCCAAATCACTGAAAAATGGGCTTTCAAAATGTCTACAAAAATCCCCAAAATTGGGAAAAATCCCTAGTCTCTAAAGAAAGGAAATTCCTAACGTATACTCTTGTAATCTATTCCTATATAGCGTAGCAGCCACACTGTGGGTCTGTTGATGAGTGTAGGCCTGTAATTGGATGGTCAGCGTAGTTGAACCCCACCCCACCACCCCAATCGGTCGAGCAACTCTTGGGAAATGTCATGTTTCATAATTACATATGGTACAATACTGACGGTTAACCGTCCACTTCTTAAGTTAGTGCTAGATCATTCTTACCGAGTAGTTTAAGGTACAAAATAAAACATTTGTGACAGCTGTCATCCAGATCAGACAGCGCTCCTGCTGTTAACTGGCCAGGGTGACCTACCGACTGCTACGTGACCCTGGCCTCCATTTTATTCAAACTCCACTATAAGTATCGCACATTGAACAATGAACAATATCCGTTTGTTTTCTGACACGTACTTGTCACACCATGTGACACATGACACCCGTGTCTTTGTTGGACCAGCACTGGGATAGTGTCGGTCCTTTGTCAACCTACATACACCAATAAAAGGGTTAAATACTCAGTTAACACTTACTGAAAGGTAAAGTAGACTGATATTTTGAGGGAGTAGTGTGGGACCTTCCATCCATTATGGCGGCTTGAAAACAACTGACTTCAGGAACCCACCGTTAGAGGTGTCGCCACTGAAACACCCTCGTAGTAACATTTCACGAATGTATTCCTTTAAAATCAGAAAATACAAATAGCTTCGGCATTAGTTGCTTTAATATAGAGAAAAATAACAAAACTCTTAAAGGCCGTTTTTTGTCTGAAATCGTTATAATCCATGCGGCGTTTTGGATATTACTGACTTAGGAACTAGTTTCTGTGGTGTAGTATAAAGGCTAAGAGGCTCAGTCTGCTTACAGAACCTGTGTCATAACAACACTGGACTTAGAAATTTCCAGGCACCCCACATAATCAAGCCGTTTACGCCCAGTAAATTGAATGCGACCGGGAACTTAAACTTTCATAAATGTGAAGCAAAAGAAGTATCTATGAGTACCCATGCTATTTTGGTATATTAGAAGCAGTTGTTAGCTAGATTAACCTATCCGGGTAACCTACTGATTTCAAGACACTGACTGCTCCTTTCCGGACAAAATATGATGCTTTTTTATGGAATTATATATCTCTAGAGAAATCACCAAATGATTGACTTTCAATGTCTGGGGTTCACCACTGCCTCCCGATGCCACCAGTTACCACCACCCCGCCCAGCCCTGTCCTTCCTGTGCTGTGTGTATTTTGCCTCCCACACCACACCGCATGTTGAAGAAGCCCCGGAACTAACCTAATATAACCTACCTTCTATTTTCTGAAAGTTATTTGTTTACTGCACATGAGCTAATGTTGAAGAAGGGATAGCCACCTCTTGTGAGAGTTAATACTTACATTATAGATTCTTTTTTGGTCGATTGAATGCAGTTTTAGTTATGAAAGACATGAAAATAGAAGGGTGGAGTCAAAATTGGTGAAAGCCCCCTTGATAGTAGTTAAGGGGTGGCAAAGCCCTCCTGTTTGAAGATAGGTTGTTAGAAGTTAGCTTAGTTTTTGCAAATATATAGCGCTGACAGTGTTGGCGGATTACAAATACATAGCGATTGGACAGGACAGGGGTGGGGCAGCGGTGGCCACCCTTCATTCGTCCCACAACTTCTATCATTCCTCAATCCTCCTTCCACCTTCACACGGGTGGTGGGTAGTCTTCACCTGCCATCTGGAAAAGTGGAGGCAGATGCATCCTAAGCTGGGTAATGGTATTAGGCCTCCACAATTTATATTTATCAGTACTTAAATGCTGTCTTCCCCAACTTATATTTATCCAACATTAATATTTGGAGGACCCTTGAGGCAGATCGGGATCCTTGTATTGGGAAGCGGGTCCTGTCAGGCCAGTGAAGTTTGTCTTTTAGTAGTACCCAGCATCTACTATGGGTTACTTTCTGAATGATTAATCAGAGATTTTTCACGTATGTAAGTTACTTTCTTCATGATCTGGGAGAATTTTTCACTTGGGTAGAATTTATTTTCTGAAGAAGACTTCTGAGGTATTTTCCCGACAGACAACT
>NW_026110979.1:0-49455 GCF_024679095.1 Eriocheir sinensis | reverse complement strand
CCATCACATAAACAAGAAAAACCACCGCAGTCACCATAACCTCTACCCCCATCACCACCACTTGAAGGGAAACAGCCCGGCCCTCAGTGGCAGGCTAAGGAGTGACATGCTCGCGTGTTTAGGGCGGAGAAACGCTCCCTTAACGCTGTAATGAAGCTTTGGCCAGGTGTTGGTGGCTCGGGAGGCTCACCTGACGCCCACCTGACGGCCACCTGAAGGGCTCTTAAAGGGAGAAGAAGGTCAGTGCGGCTTCAACTGAGTAGCCTGGAGAAGGAGGAGGAGGAGGAGGGCTAAAAGTTAACCCACAGTAACGTAGGAGAGGACGACAGGAGGGACGTGAAGGAGGACAGAAACGAGAAAGGAATAGGAGCGAGGAGGAGACAGAGGAGGACAGGGAATTGCATGAACCTATTCCTCCTCCTCCTCCTCCTCCTCCTCCTCCTCCTCCTCCTCCTCTTCCTCCTCCTACTCGTCTTGCTCCTCTACATCTTTCACTTCTCTTTCTCCACGTCCCTTCATCCTTTTTTTCCTACACGTCCTCTTCTCACCATCATCATCATCATCATCATCATTATATTCATCATCAACAGCCACAGTTAGTCCATTCATCTTCACACACACACACACACACACACACACACACACACACACACACACACACACACAAACAAAGGTCACCGTGTCCTTCTGGCGCTATCCAATCACAAGTTAGTCAGTTTCGCCGCAAGGTCAAAAGAGTCACTTCCCCTCACGTGACCTTGACCTTATCTTCCCTCTCCCCTCCCCCCCTCCCTCTTTTTCCTCTTATTCGCTTTGTCCCTCTCCGTCACTCTCTCTGACTCCATCTCTCACTTTTCCTCTCCTATTTTTCCTCTCTGATCCATCTGTCACTCACACTCTGACCTCTATTTTTATCTTCCCTTCTTCTCTTTTCCTTGCTTCTCTTTTTCTTTTTTCAGTCCTCCATCATCAATCTCTGTGTCCTTTTATCCCTCTCTTCTTTCCACCCTCTTTCTCGTCTTCCTCCTTTTTTAAGCTATCCATCTATACGCATTTTTATCTTTTATTTCCTGTCTTGAATTCCTCTTTCTTTTTTTCTCTCGATATGTCTGTCATTCCATTTCCTTCCCCCTCATGTTTCCTTTCCTTTCCTCTTTCCATCCTTCCTCTATTTCTTTTCCTTCCTGCCTCCACCTTCCACTCTCCCTCTGTTCATCTCCGTTTGCTTCGTCTTTCCTTTCTCGCCCTTCCTTCTTCCTTTCCTTCATTTCTTCGTCAATTCATCCCTCAAGTTATTCATATCTATTCCCCCTCTTACTTTTATCGACGTTTCTTTCTTCTTTCCTCTATCTATTCCTCAATCCATCCATCACCCTTTCATAACCTTTCCCTTCCTCCATTCCTCTATCCGTCTATCCATCCACTTTCTCACATATTTCCCTTTCTGTCTTATCCTTGATCCATTTCTTCTTCCGTCTTTTTATCCACCTTCTGACAGCTTTCCATTTCTGTCATATCCTTCCATCATTCCTTCATCCATCTATCCATCCCTTTCTCATATTTTCCCTCCCTGTTTCGTTCTTCCTCCATTCCTCTGCCAATCCATCTCTCCATCTCTTCATACTCTTCCCAAACAACGTCCTCAATCACAATACACATAAATACATCTTTTCCCTTTACCTGCATTCCCTCGGGCGTTCCAGGTACCATCCCCTCCCCTGACCTACCCGGCCTGCAGATAGACAAACAGACAGACAGGTATGCAAACAACTCCACTCACCTGCAGCGCTGAAACACCCGCCAGATGCATGTAGATCGCGCACTCCTGAAAAGAAGAAATATGTGTGTAAAAATATGATTGCTATATAGTGACCGTGAAGCAAATGGACGTAACATTGCTGAAAAGAAAACTGCAAGAAAGTCGATCACTCCTGGAAAGAATAACATGTGTAAATATATGGTTTCTTACCCCCAGTTTGACTATCTTTTCCTATGCAGTGACCTTAAAATAGATTAGACTACAGTATCTCGCCCATATATTTCTGTGTCACATGTTGGGGGAAAAATGCATAAATAAACAAATGACGGTTTGAAAAAGAGAGGGAATATAACAAATTGCCTAAAAAGTATAGCATGGAAAACAAAATGTGCGTATTGAAAGATAACTGTTATGTGGTGATCTAAAAAAAAACACTTCCACTCCCTACAGTCTAACGAATATACTGAAAATAATGAACATTGAAGGAAAAAAAGCAAAAGAAAAAACAAACAGAAAAATTATAGAAATCCCACCCCAAAAAATAACTGAGGAACCATAGTTGAATGAATACAGTTACAAGTTACAAAATGAAATGCTTAAAATATTGCCCTTCGTCGGGAAAATAAAGAAAAAGAAGCCGGAAATAAACAAGAACTGGAAATCACACCTCAAAGCGTCAATAAGGAACAAATTCACGTTACAAAAAATGAACACCAAAAAACAAGTTCACTTAAATATCAGACATAATACAAGACAGCAATATCTCAAGTGCATAAGACCTCCATTAAGGAAGTAATGCAGAATACGTGGGTCTGAAGGAACATGATGAAAGGACAGAGAGAGAGAGGGAGAGAGAGAGAGGAGGAAAAGATGTGAAGGAATGTTTTAGGGATATTGCAATGGATAAAGAGAAGTAAAAGAGGAGGAAGCAGAGAGATGAAATGGAGTCTGAACGAATGGAGAGATAGATTGACAGATAGAGAGAGAGAAAGTAGAAAGATAGACAGAGACAGAAGCAACAGACTGACAGACATAGAGACACACAGACAGAGAGACAGGCATACACAGACAAACACAAGCAGAGACCAAAAAGCATCAAGGAAACAGAGACAGAAAGATCCAGAAAAAGTTACAGACAGCAAACAGGCACAGACACAATAAAAAAAAAAAAAAAAAAAACAGGAACAAACAAACGCATAAAAACAATTATAAAACAAACATACAACCACACGGACAAGATACACAGACAGAGAGATAAGACAAATATACCAACAAACAAAAACAGACAGACAAGCAGAGACAGGAAATGGAAGAAGGGAGAGAATGTATATATTATGACTTCCCCCACACACATAAATCACACACACACACACACACACACACACACACACACACATATTACCTGTCTCCCGGCAAGAATTTTCCCTCCCAAAATAGCACTCACCTTCCTCCTCTTCTTCACCTCATCCTTTTTATTCCTCCTCCTCCTCCTCCTCCTCCTCCTCCTCCTCCTCATCATCATCATCATCATCATCATTCTCCTCCATCGCAAAACCACTCATATTACTTTTAAAACTCGCTTCACTTTCGCAGATAAAGCAAGGAAGAAAGTCAAGGTATACATTTTGTCATTAGAGAAAACGTCAAGGTGGGAGGATAGTAATTACAGGTATCACAGGTAAGTTTATGTACCTCTCATTATGTAACTTACCTGAACTCTATTTCAATTGCAGGATCTTGCGTCACCTGAACGATCTGACCTCACCTGACCTTAATTCCTGCTCCTCCTCCCTACCTGGACTCACCTTGCAAGGACTTTAATCTTCCTTAATTAAGTCAGAGTTAGGTCAGGGTACGGAGTGAGGAACGGGCATTTCTTTACTTTTTTTATCTTTAGTGTACACATTTCTGAATAGCCAGTGAACAAAATAAAGCAGAAGTCGTAGTGGTATTAGTAGTGATGGTGGTTGTGGTGGTGATTGTAGTAGTAGTAGTAGTAGTAGTAGTAATAGTAGTAGTAGTAGTAGTAGTAGTAGTGATTAGTTTTACAATAATGATAAAGGTAACCATGACAAGAGGATAATTGAGGACCATAGCAATGCCTATAACAATGATGATGATGATGATAAAAATAATAATAATAATAACGAAGGAGCGGGAGCCGAATATTGACTTTAAGATTATGTGGCGAGGCGGCCGATCAGATTCTCCTTTAAGGGGCTTTCCTCTGGGGGGGGGGGGGAGAGAGAGAGAGAGAGAGAGAGAGAGAGAGAGAGACCTCTAATGTATCGCATGACATAAACGAAGAGGAGGAGGAGGAGGAAGAAGAGGAGAAAGAAGAGGAGGAGAAAGATTAGAAGGAAAAAGAGAAGAAGGAAGAGGAGGAGGAGGAGGAGGAGAAGCGTGGTCAGGAAAGCCAATGAGATTAATGTGACATCTCCCACTGCCGAGCACGCTTCTTCTTCTTCTTCTTTCTCCTCCTCCTCTTCCTCCTCTTCCTCTTCCTCCTCCTCTTCTTCCTCCTCCTTATCATCATCATCATCATCATCACAACAATCATTATTATCGTCACAATCACCATCATCATTTTTTTTTCTCTTCTCCTTTGCAATTCTTTTCCTTTTTCCTTTCTCCACCCATTCCTGCTTCAGCTTTTCTCTTTTATCCTCTATTTTCAGTTCCCTAATTTTCCTTCCCTCCCCTTTTCCTCCTTGGCCTTGTTTCCTTTCCTCATATATTTCCTCTGGACCTCCGTTTCCCGTCCATTTATCCTGTTTTTTTTTCTTTCTTTACACAATGTATTCTGATGTATTTCTGAAGGGGAAAGATTACCCTAATAATGATTTCAAAATATCCCAAATAAAGGACATTCTTGAAAAATGGGAGAAAATTGTGGTCATGAATTTACTGGTATTTTTTTTCTTTTTTTCAGCTTTTTATTTTATTTTTCCATTTTTTTCTTTTATGCTTACAGATAAAGTTGTACGCTAAAAAATACAAATTCTTAGCAGACATAAATTAATAAAAAAATGAAAAATTAAGTGTACATTTAACCTTTTCATTTATACTAACAACAACAACAACAACAACAACAACAACAACAGCAACAACAATAACAACAACAACAACAACAAAAATTAGATGAGCCTCTACAACTTATAAGAAAACTGTTATATAGATTTCTTGAAGATTTAATTTTCCCGAAACACACACACACACACACACACACACACACACACACACACACACACACACACACACACACACACACACACACACACAACTCTGCCCGCCACTATCTGTCCGCCGAAACTTTGGACCGAACAGCTTTCCAATACGACGACAAGGCCAAAAAAAAAAAAAAAAAAAAAGAAGGAAGA
This sequence comes from Eriocheir sinensis, assembly GCF_024679095.1. Classification (NCBI taxonomy): domain Eukaryota; kingdom Metazoa; phylum Arthropoda; class Malacostraca; order Decapoda; family Varunidae; genus Eriocheir; species Eriocheir sinensis. The sequence continues at coordinate 44,316 of NW_026110979.1, read as the reverse complement.
GAGGGAAAAAAAATAACGGAAAAAGACCAAATGCCTTAACGTCAACCTGGCTCCCAGTGACGCGAAATCACTGTGTTGGAACCCGTGAGATTGAAAAAAAGAAAAAAAGGGAAAATAAATCATGAGAAGGAAAAGAAATATGAAAGCGTGAGATGAGCTGCCGGTGGTGGTGATGATGATGATGATGATGATGATGATGGAGGCGATAATGATGATGATGATGATGAGGAGGAGGAGGAGGAGGAGGAAAGTTTTGTTAATGAAAGATGAGAGAGAAAGGAAAGGAAAGGAAGGGAAGGGAAGGGAAGGAAGAAAAGTGATGGGATACTATGGGAAGGTAAGGGAAGGGAAAGGAAAAAAAGGGAAGGGAAGGGAGAGAAAAGACAAGACAAAGTAAGAAAACAGAATGAAAAGGAAAGGGAAAGGAAGGAAAGAGAAATAAAGAAAGGGAAAAGAAAGAGGAAGAAGCTGAAGAGAAAAATAAAGAAATGAAAAAGAGAACGAGACAAAAAAAGACGAGTTAAAAGTAAAACAAAAAGCGCGCATTAGAGACGGACAGAGGCCAGGTGGGGCTCACTAATTAATCAGACGTTAAAAGGTAAATGGGCAGGTAATCTAAAGGTCCCTAATGCGATTACCTGTTGAAAGAGAAGTGATTAAGGGGAAAGGTCTATTAGGTTAAAATAAACTTTGGTGGAGAAAGGGGAGGGAGGGCGAGGGAGGGAGGGATTAGAAAGTATGGAGGAAAAGGAGAAGTCAAAGAGGGAAAATAAAGGAGATGAAAGAGAGGGAAAGACTGATGAAAATGTCGAAAAAGATGAAAATGAAAAAGATGAAAAAATGAAAATGTCGAAAAAAAGGAAGATATAAAGAAGGACAAAAGGTGAAAGGATAGACGGAAAACAGGAAAAGGAAGAGAAAAAGAGAAAGAAATGAAGTTTAGTTAATAGAAAGAGAAAGAAAGTGAGGAGAAGAACAAGAACAAGATGAAAACGGAAAAAAAACAGAACAAGAAAAAACATAAACATGAAAAAGCAGAACAAGAATAAATTAAACAAGTAAAACACAGGAAAACAAGCAAGCAAGAACAGAAGCAGAAGGAGGAGGAAGACGAAAGAGGAAAAGCATAATGAGAAGCAGGAGGAGGAGGAGGAGGCGGGGCAAGCACAAGGTGGCCCAGGTAGTCGGCGGCCACCTGTCAATAACGAGACAAGTTTTTGGCAGCGGCGATGTCTTACCTGTGTGCCACCTGTGTGTGTCCTGCCCCTCCACCTGGCGTTGCGGCGACCTTCAAACCACAAATCATAGTCTCACTCCTCCTCCTCCTCCTCCTCCTCCTCCTCCTCCTCTTGCTATTACCATATTACTATTACTATTTTTTTTCCTACCACTATTGTAATTACTCGTTTTTTTTTTCTTTTGTTCCTTTTTGTTCTCCTTTCTTTTCTTCTCCTTTTCCATTTACTACCAACACTGCCTCCTTCTGCTCCTCTTGCTCCTTCTCCTTCTCATCCTCTTGCTATCAACATATTACTACTTTTTTTTAATACTGGTGCAACTAATCATTCATTTTTTTCCTCTTCTACTTCTATTCCTCCTCCTCTTCCTCCTCCTCCTCCTCCATCTGCGTCCGTCATCCCCACTTCTCGCACCCCAATCACGCCATCACCCACTAACCCGTCCCTTACTAATCACCCCGACAGCACACCATCACCCCTCACAATCAAGGTACAATACCACAGTCCGGGTGTCAAGATTACCACCCCTTACAACATAAAGCTGCCAACCCTACCACAAACTATCGCCTCGCACCCTCCCCTCACGCCATGAACAGCCAATCATGCCAACACACTTCACTTTCACAACTCTTTTAGACTCCCCGCCCTGCTGTAATACGGCACGAAGGCTTTTTATTTCATTATTGTTTTTTTTTTGTTTGTTTGTTTTTTTGCCCCAGAGCTGTTTCCTTTACTGTTAAAAAAAAGGGGAAAAAAATGCCCAATAACGAAATCTATCAATCAATCAATCTATCAAATAAAGGAAAAAAATGTCCAATAACGAAATCTATCAATCAATCAATCTATCAAAAAAAGGAAAAAAATGTCCAATAACGAAATCAATCAATCAATCAATCTATCAAGTAAAGGAAAAAAATGCCCAATAACGAAATCTATCAATCAATCAATCTATCAAAAAAAGGAAAAAAAATGTCCAATAACGAAATCTATCAATCAATCAATCTATCAAAAAAAGAATAAAAATGTCCAATAACGAAATCTATCAATCAATCAATCTATCAAATAAAGGAAAAAAATGTCCAATAACGAAATATATCAATCAATCAATCTATCAAATAAAGGAAAAAAATGTCCAATAACGAAATCTATCAATCAATCAATCTATCAAATAAAGGGAAAAATGTCCAATAACGAAATCTATCAATCAATCAATCTATCAAAAAAAAGGAAAAAAATGTCCAATAACGAAATCTATCAATCAATCAATCTATCAAATAAAGGAAAAAAATGTCCAATAACGAAATCTATCAATCAATCAATCAATCAAAAAAAGGAAAAAAATGTCCAATAACGAAATCTATCAATCAATCAATCTATCAAATAAAGGAAAAAAATGTCCAATAACGAAATCTAAGAATGAGACAGTAACCTTCACATGGTACTTCCTGTTACCTCCACTCATAAACATTCCAATCGTAACCATACAGTCACCCTAACTACCTGACTACGTAACACCATACCACTCCATAACCCATACTATCTTATAACCAATCCTAGCATATACATAAGCACCAGTATCGTTGTACCCTTTCCCATACAGCCTGTTACCCATACACCACCACTACAATGCTGCATACCATGTTACCCCATAATATAGTGCCTGTTACCGACTGTCCAACCACATTACCGCATGCCAACCCATAACCGATACTACTAAATCACCATCATTAGCAGCTGCAGCCATTACACATCCACCGCAGGACAGGAGCCTTTCTCAACGTCCTGCACCTTTGTTTGATGTTGGCGCACTCCGTCCTGCTTCGGCAAACAGGTTTTATGCCCCAATCACGTTCTCAGTCTAACGACTTTGCCCTGATACCTACAATATCTGGGCTGTTCTTATTGCTTTGGTTTTCCATGTTATCCGTTATACACATGGCATGACCAGCCCAAGTCCATTTCTCGTCGTTGATGGTCAACTTTAGCCTGCCCCTATATAGCCAACGTTGCTCGGCTCCTATCTGACCATGTTATGCTCGCCATTTTTTCTCCATTTATATTACTGCGATTTTAGGCTGTCTGTTTAGATCTTTCGTGAGTCGCCAAGTTTCCGAACTGAATGTTAGTACTGGCAGGATATACTGATTGTACACCTTTCTCTTCAGGAAGAGTGGGAGGCTGATATTCAGGATATCACTGTTTACAAATAGCATATTTTCATAATTCTAACAATAAACAAAAAAAAAAAAAACTGATGCAGCACATATACAAGGTGCACCAGCCCATTAAATAAGATGGTTGCATGTGAACCATTAGGTTAGGTACAGGTTGGTGAGAGATACTTTTATAGCCACACGTTGACTGTTTGCTAGCAGCTGTGTGCTTCCAGATCAAATTTGTAATAGCACTGATTTCGATAAGTACAGCTTAATTCATCAGTTTCCTAGAAAAATAATCGGTAAGAAAATCAAATAACCAAAATTACTAGCAGTAACGTCACCGCCCCTCTCTCTTCCTGTCGCCTACAGCACAAACTGCAAGTCATCCCCTCACACACACGCACACACACACACACACACAGCACTCATACAAAAACAATGCAGCCCCATTAGTTGCGCCTTCCCTTTCTTCCCCCTTCACCTCCCCCTCCGTCGACCTTCAAACAATCACCCACTAATCAGAGTCATCACCACAATTTCCCCTTCAACACACACACACACACACACACACACACAACCACCATAACCACCTTCCTTCACCGCGATAATGTTGTCTGTCTGCCACTCTTTCTCCTCCAAAAAGGTTCCTCTCTCCCTCAGGCAACCATCGGTTCTCTTTCATCTTCTTTCAACAGTGCAAGAGAAAGAAATACGGGGAATTAAAAAAAAAATAAAAAATAGATAAATACCTCACTGGAATTTTTCAATAAAAAATCTTTTGTAACAATTATAATTGAGACAAAGTTGTATTTGCGACGTAATTGTCATATTATACAATTGTAACTGAGACGTTATTGTAATTGAGAGCTGTAAATGACGCATAATTTTAAGTGTCCCCATAGTTTTCACGTGCTCAGGGATTCGAACCAACACCGGTATTAGTTCTCAGATCATAACGTGCAGCACTTCACCAATGAGCTATCGAGAACCCCCAACTGATGATGGAAACAAAAATTGTATTTCAGCGTCCAAACACCAAAGCTGCACGAGGATGGGTTGAAATGAAGGATCTCCTCGTATTGCATCTGTCAGGAGGGCCAGCAGGGCAGCCCAGGGGTGGCAGGCAGGCAGGCGCGTGTTGTGTGTTGTTCCCATCACGGTGTGTCGACCAACAACCACCAACTACTGAAACTATTCCTCAATAAAACTACTCCCGATAAAGGTGGGAGGAAAGAGCCTGGGAGGTGGGGGAGAGAGAGAGAGAGAGAGAGAGAGAGAGAGAGAGAGAGAGAGAGAGAGAGAGAGAGAGAGAGAGAGAGAGAGAGAGAGAGAGAGAGAAATGAAAAAAATCAATCTATCTACCTCTCTGACGGGCGTAATCGGTGCTCAAATACATCACAAGGGTATCAACATTCATGGCTTAATAATGTGGGACTGTACAAAATATATACGTCTTTTTATTTCTCTGACGGGAGTAGTCGGTGCTCCCATACATCACAAGGGTATCAACATTCATGGCTTAATAATGTGGGACTGTACAAAATATATACGTCTTTTTATTTCTCTGACGGGAGTAATCGCTTCCCATATACATCGCAATGCTATTACTAACGTGGTATTTATGTATTTACAAGAATGTCGCGTCTGTCATATAATCCTGCGCTGTGTTTATTGAATTTCTTGTCTATTTTTTTACGATCGAGCTTTTATTTTTATCTACCAATATACCGAACTAACTTTTCCTTATCTTTTTTCTATCTACCTATCAGTCCTGAGTTGTATTATTTTTTTATCGACATATTTACGCACCAACTTATCTTCTTATCTATCAATCTAACGAACTAACTTTTCCTTATCCATTTCTGTCCATATCAATATCTTTTCATCCGTCTGCCTACCTATCAGTCTATTAGTAAATCTATCTGCCAATCTATATATATCAGCTAGAGGGGTAAAGTGTTCTGTACCCCATTACAAACACAAGCATCTTGACATTTATGTATTTTTGAGACTCTTCATCTCGACACTTAACACTGTATTATGACAGAGGTGGTTGCGTGCCCCGTCCATCACTGCTATGCACATGCAAGCGTCCATGTCCCCCCTCCATATATTCCCTGCATAGAGTAATAGCGTGACCCAGCCATCATTGATACCATACAATCGTCTATGGTCGGTATTCTTAGACACTTTCACCTCTCACATCAACTATTTCCAAAGGCCGAAAAGGAGATCAATAAGGTCCTCATGAGTGTTTTTTTAGGATTCATGGTACAGAAAAAGGGTCAGACTATTACCAGGGTCATAAAACTACCCTTGGAAATGAACTAAACTCCTACAAAAGCCTTATCAAATGTGTATGTTTGGGCACCGAAATGTTTAAGGATATGGCCGCAGGTCCCCCTATATATTCCCTGCATAGAGTAATAGCTTGTCCCATCCATCACCGCTATACACACACAACGGTCCATGTCCCCCTATATATATTCCCTGCATCGTCCGAGAAGCCGCCGCCACCACTGAGCCGGGCCATATCTCGTCCTCTTTATGGCCGCGTCACTCCTCGGTAAAGGTGCGGCAAAAATATACGCGCGGGATAATTATGCAGTAACTCAGCCGGCAAGGCGCTCTGTAGATCACTCTCTAGGCTTTACGAGACCCGTGGGAGGGATTCGCCTGACTGAAGAGTGTGCAGGAGCGGGATAAGATTGTTGTCCATATTCTTAAACGTATCGGGCTCCCACAGCGACTATTTCCCAAGGCCACAGAGAGGATTAACCTGGTTTTCATGGGTGATTTTCCCGTTCAAGACGCAGACGTCGTGTAAAACTATCACCAGGATCACAAAACAGTCCTTGAATATCCCAGCAACTTCTACGACGAGGAGCTTTTCAAATAAGCACACTGGGGGCTGATATATTTAAAAACACGGTCCTGAATCATACCTAATGCAACACAGTAAAGCATTAGCGATAGGTCCGAGGATGAAGGGTTGGAAAGAGTGGCTACGTCTTTTTCTATCACCAGCCCACGTGAAGGTTGGAAGAGCATGCCAATGCCATCACTGTTGTCTTTTGCAACCAGGCGTGGCGACCGTGACTTTTCCCAGCTTCTAAATGTCTTCCGTCCTTCCTCCACCTCCAACACTAACGCGTGAATATTTACACGTCGTCTTGGTCTCCATCAGCAATAGTGTGGGTGCTTTGTCTTCCTTTGGCCCGTTGTTCAAGGCGTGGCGGAGGGAGGGACAAGCTTCATCTGTTTGAGCGATTCTGCCGTCCTGTTTGTCCCCAGTAGCTCGTCTTTGACACCTTTTCTTCGTGATACCGACACTGCTCTAGCTCCGCATTTTTAACCTGGTAGCAGCGATGGGCTAAATTTGGCTTTACCGTGTAGCGGACGGGCCATATTTAAAGCCATGATATAAACCCCAAAAATAGATGATGCATAAACCGATCACAAATGCATTGAAATATATATAATGAAATGGTGTGCGTGAGTGATGATTTTTTCTCACTATTCTCGCTTAGAGGAGCCTTAAAGAAACATGATCCCGCAGGTACCAGGTTAAACGTCTCAGTCTCCCATTACGACTATTTTCCAAGGCCACAGAGAAGATTGATTAGGTTTTCATGTGTAATTTACCCGTTCAAGATGCAGAAGTCGTGTAAATCTAGCACTAGAATATCCAAACAGTACATGAAAATCCCAGCAATTTCTACAACATGAGGCTTATCAAACAGGCGAACTTAAGTGCCGATACGTTTAATACTACGAGTCTAAGATGTTCCCCTCCCTCAGTAATTACGTGCATAGCTGTTGTTTAATCTTACTTTACCCTCTATTTACTCTGTGCCTGCTTTTCTATTTTTTACGCTGCTAAGAACGCACAAATCATATCAACAGTAATAAGAATGAAGTAAAATTATTGTGTATGACTGTAGATATATTTCCTACCTTTTTTTTTATTTAAGAGTAACCAACATGGAAGGGAGGAGAGAGGGAGAAAGAGGGGAGAGGAGAATGTACTGTGCCTTTCGTGTCAGACCTCCATTCAGTCCTTCCTCCCACCCGCCTCTCCCTCCCGCGGTATAGAGTTCGCTGTGGCGGTGTTGGGTTCGGGCCTGCGGGGAAGAGGTGTGTGTGTGTGCGTGTGTGTGTTCATCCAAAAGTGATATTACAACTATTCTTTTGCTCTGTATATCCACGCTTGTAAAAAAATATGTGATCCCCGCTGAGAGATAGTGCCGGAAGCGTGTGTCGTGTGCCAAGGGTCTAAGGGTCTCCAGATATATTTTGGCGCCTGAAATTCTGTGTGTGTGTGTGTGTGTGTGTGTGTGTGTGTGTGTGTGTGTGTGTGTGTGTGTGTGTGTGTGTGTGTGTGTGTGTGTCCGTCTTAGCCCGAGTTCATGGCCAACCGGTGTGTATGTGTGTGTGTGTGTGTGTGTGTGTGTGTATAAGTAGACACTTAAATATGTACCTGAGTTTAATGGCGTCTTGTTAAGCGATATCATTAGTGTTCTTGTCAAACATACACACACACACACACACACACACACACACACACACACACACACACCACAGACGAGTCATATTTTTTTATTGTTTCCGCGTTTCTTAACATTCTATTTCGTTAATCCATTTCTTTATCAACGTGTGTGGTAAACCAACAAGCAGTATGACTCAACATGTCAAGTTAGTTGTTCTTTGCTTGCTAGATATCCACCTATAAGGGTGCGTCCTGAGCGACAACACAAGGACGAGGGCATGACGTAGGAACTGTTACCGGGCTGCGGGTTTTGCCCATTTAGTGTCTCGAAGGGCCGTTGGATGAGCCGGGTGTCGAGAAATGGTCACGAACTAGTACTTGTCCATACGAAAAAAAGTATCGAGTATATTTGCTGTCGTAAAGTGAAAAAAAATCCAGAATACCTGCAAGCATCAGGAAACATGGTACATTTTATCTCGCTGACAAAAGTTTCTGTAATAAAGTTGATATATCTAGTACTAGGGCCTGAAAATAACTGTACTTGTAAGTAAGGTAAAGACTAAGGTGCAATATCACGATGCAGATTCACGACATATACTAGTACTAACACGAAGACTAAGGACCATAGTCTTATATGTATCGGTCTCCCATTACGACTGTTTGCTAAGTCCACAGAGAAGTTGGCCTAGTTTTCATGGGTGGGGTTTTTTTCGTTCAGATGTCATGTAAAACAATCGCTGGGATCTCAAAACAGTCCATGAAAATCCCAGCAACTTCCACGAGAGGCTTTTCAAACAGGCGAACTGAAGTGCCGATACGTTTAAAAATACGGGCTTGAGGATAGAAGCTTAGTGTTATACGGACTCGCAAAACAGAGAGCAGTACTAATATCAGGACACGGAAAGGACTTTACGTGTAACTATAAGACAGATACATGAAAACAAGATAGCACAGAGAACACGGCAGGCACTAGCTAACATGGAGACTAGGGAGAGGAATATGACTCTACATAGCATTCAGGTGGATGAAGTTCACCCTCAAGATAGAGAACAAAACGAATACTCTATAGGCCACGAAAAAGACCGCAGCTGTGACTAGGATACGAAGCAGCGAAGGCTAGAGACTCGGGAACGAGAGTCTACCACAGTGACACTAGACAGCAAGGCACACAACACGAGATACCTCAAAAGCATGGTTGAGGTAATATAGATAATACGTAAACTTGAGAAAACATGACTAACACACTAGGCCTGTCACAAAGACCCACACAACAGGAGATACCACTAGAGCATGACGAAGAATTTAGGCAACGAAACTAACATACTAAGAAAGACACGCGTCGGGCCCAAACAACACAAGGTCCCACAAGAACACGATAGAGATAATAGATGTTGCAGTAAGACACTAGGGAAGGCACAAGTCGGGTCCAGACAACACAGTAGATCATATGTTGCATTTTGCTTGGACTAGACAACGACTAACACACTAGGGAAGGAAGACAACGGGCCCAATCTACACACGGTAGCAACACGACTGAGGTAATAGGCGTTGTGTAAACTAAATAAGACACTATGGAAGGAAGGAACACACTATAGAAGTAATAGATATTGCTTGGACTAGGCAGCGACTAACACACTAGGGAAGGCACACAACGGGCCCAAACTACACACGGTAACAACACGATAGAGGTAAAAGCTCTTGCGTGTACTAGGCAACAAGACTGACTCACGAGGCAAAGCACTCGTCGCACCAAACCACACTAACCGGAGGCATGTAGCCGTAGGCGTGGGGGTCCTGCAGGGAGACAAGAACATAATTAATCCGTGTTATAACAAATGGTAGACTGATAGAGACATGACCAAATTGATAACACTGTTTTTTTTTTCTCATTATTTTATGCCTTCTTTTCTTAAGTAAGTGTGTTTTTTTCACTTTGTTTCCTCCTAACTTTCCTTCCCAATCCTTTTTCCTTCCTGCCTTTTTTAATAATTGACACGGGACAGATCAAGACCTCTAATGAGTCATTTCACTCTCCTTCCTGCCTTCCTTCCTGCATTCATTCAGTAATTCATTCATTCATTCATGCATTTCCTTCTCTCCTTTTCTTTCTTCCTTCATTTCCTTCTTCCTTTTTTCTTTTCCTTGTTTCCTTTCTATTTTCCTTTCCTCATTATTTCCTTCTTTCCTTCCATTCCGGCTTCCTTTTCATTTCGCTTCCCTCCATCCTTCTTCCCCTCTTCCCATCCTCCCTTCTGCCTCCCTTTTTTTGTATCTCCTTTCCTTCAAGAACAGCAGACAGGTAGACAAACAGACAGAGAGATAGACAGACAGACAGAGGGACATAATCTAGCTCTCACACACACACACACACACACACACACACACACACACACACACAGAGAGAGAGAGAGAGAGAGAGAGAGAGAGAGAGAGAGAGAGAGAGAGAGAGAGAGAGAGAGAGAGAGAGAGAGAGAGAGAGAGAGAAAGGGAGATAAAATTACATAGATTTACATAGAAAATCAAACCACACAGACCCCATGGTCCAGACTAGGTGGTCTGTCCTTAAACCCAAGTGATTCTACATTAATCAGATGGCTCCAAAACGTTGCATTTCAACTCTAGTTAATATTAAGTTGAAGGAAGTGACGGTCGAGCTTGTTTTTGAAGGAGTCAATCGTGCTACACTGGACCACTGACGGTGGGAGCTTATTCCATTCTCGTACTACAACGTTGGTGAAGAAAAATTTGGTGCAGTCTCAATTTACTTGTCTACAGTTGAGTTTTACGCCATTGTTCCTCGTACGCAAAGTGTCATCGATCATAAACAATGTTGATCTGTCTACATTCGTGAAACCAGAGAGAGAGAGAGAGAGAGAGAGAGAGAGAGAGAGAGAGAGAGAGAGAGAGAGAGAGAGAGAGAGATGGCTGGTCCAAGTTATATATAGTGTGAGCCGAAGCAGGAGCAGTGAGCATGGCAGTGGAATAGAGGGAAGGGAGCGTGGACGTGAAGGCTGAAGGGAAGGCTTGCATGTAGTTGATAATGCAGGTAAAAACAACAGGTAGGAAGGTAGTGATGGATGGTAGTAACAGTAATGGATAGTAGTAATGGTCCATGTATGTTGCGTGTCATACTAATTGTGAAATAAGTTGTAGGGTAGCTGATTGGAGGCTCGATACTTTCTTTAACCATAAAATACCCTAGAAAAAGCTCAAGAGGTAGTATAAATAATAAAAGGGGAGGAAAGGAAATTACAGAGAAAGGAAAAAGAGTGGAAACAAGGGAGGAGATGAAAGAAAAGAAGGGAAGAAGAAAGAAAATGAGGGACGGAGGGAGGAAGGAAAGGAAGGAAGGAAGGAATGAAGGTAGTCAGTGTTAGTGAGGGCAAGTTGAGAGAGTTAGAATGACAGAGAATAGGAGGCCTGTTAATAAGGTAATCACAGAATGGAAGGCTTGAATGTGGGATATAATGCAGATAAACACAACAATTACGAAGGTAGACTTAAGATTTTTTAGCTTAGTGAGGACGGATTCGAAGATAAAAAGCCTGTTAATAAGGAGATAATCACTGAATGGAAGGCTTGAATGTGGGATATAATGCAGGTAAACACAACAAGTACGAAGGTAGACTTAAGATTTTATGGCTTAGTGAGGACGGATTCGAAGATAAAAAGCCTGTTAATAAGGAGATAATCACTGAATGGAAGGCTTGAATGTGGGATATAATGCAGGTAAACACAACAAGTACGAAGGTAGACTTAAGATTTTATGGCTTAGTGAGGACGGATTCAAAGATACGAAGCCTGTTCATAAGAAGGTGATCACTGAAGGGAAGATTTGAACGTAAAGGTTAATAGAGGGGTGACAGCAGGATAAACAATGGGCAGGAGGATTAAGGTAAGCTTTAGTATGTTCTGGGACTTGTGCGATTACTATGTTATTCCTATTTCGATTAGATTTTGTTTTTACCTTTCTCTCTCTCTCTCTCTCTCTCTCTCTCTCTCTCTCTCTCTCTCTCTCTCTCTCTCTCTCTCTCTCTCTCCCCCCCCCTGACCCTGTGAATTAACCCGTTTTCCTTCTATAAAATAAAGTAGTAGCATTCTTTAATTACATTACTGTCTACGTCACTGGGCTGAAGTATGATTGGGAGTTTGTTCCTTCGACGACTAAAGTAACACTATTTTGTACGTTAGTGTAGGTAAGTGTACTTAATAATACACTCATATATGCATACAGCTTGTCCTCTAGTGTGTGTGGGTGTGGGTGGGTGAGTGTTTGGATGTGTCAGTGCGTGAGGGTGTGCGGATAACCTCTCTTTACAACGATGATTTCCGTGTTAGACCAGCGTGGAGTCTTCTAGTTCAGTCTCCGCAAGAGCTGCCTCCCCTTATTTGGGTCTGGTTTGAGAGAGCAGGAGAGGAAAGGAGAGGAGAGGAGAATGACACGGGACAGAAGCGTTAAGGATGTGTCTGCGTGCGTGTGTGTGTGTTTCCAGGGGTGTAGGTATGTGTGTACGGGATTAGACGAGCAGAAAAAACATGTCAAAGGGGAGTGAGGGCAGTGAGGCGTGGCTGTGTAGGGGTCGTGTTGAAAGGGAAGGTTTGGTAATGTGTGAAGGACGGCGATGACAAGGTTGGAAATAGAGTCGAGGGTTGCAAAGGGATGTGACAAAAAGACATAAACAAGTTACTGAAATGAAATCTAACCTAAGGGAAAAAGAACACGAATAACAAGGCATAGGGGAAGGTTTGGTAATGCATGAAGGCGATGACAAGGTTGTGTATCGGGTCGAGGGACGCAAAGTTAAGTGACGAGAAGGAATAGACAAGTTACTGAAAAGAAATCTAACCTATGGGAAAAAGGACACGAATGAGGGCAGTAATATACAAGGGAAGGTTCGGTAATGCTTGAAGGCGATGACAAGGTTGCGTATAGAGCTGAGGGATTCAAAGGCTAATAGAAAGTGGTAGGTAGAGATTCAAAGGAAATCCAAAGGGGAAAATAAGTTAGATGAAAGTAGAAAAAATGGAGGGGAAGTTGAACAGTTATAGAGGAAAGGACAAAAGACATCAGATTCGCCACGTAGAAGAGAGTGAAATGAAAAGTAAAAAAGAATCAGGTGGGCATATTAAGAGTCCAAAGGCGATGATGATATTAAAGATAGAGTGAATATCTCAATGGGCTTATGGATAGAGAGATCGAAGGGAAGAAAATAAGTGGACCAGTCAGATATCTAAGACATTAAAAGCTACGTAGAACAAAGCGAAATGGGAAGAAAAAGAATCAGGTGGGCGTAAATACTTGACAGAAGATAATACAAAAAATAGAGTGAAAATATCCAAGGTGAGATTGTAAAAGTGTCTATGTAGGTTGGCGAGTGTTGCAACGACGACGGTGGCGCCATCAGCTTCCATCTTGCCTTCCCCTCCTGCTCCTCCTCCTCCTCCTCCTCCTCCTCCTTCCCTCCCTTCCCCCTCGTCTTGGCCTGTGTTTTTGGGTAGCCGGGAGCAACGTGGTATGCATGGCCGCCAACGTGTGCTGCTAATGAACTCTGCTTTTCTATCACTGTGCCATACTCGTGCTGGTGTAGGAAGTAAAAGGACAGTACCTTAACCTTCCCCTCCACACACTTACGAGGGTTGGGTTTGTGCCGTGTTGAGGTCGTAGAGTTTGTTAGTGGATGTGTTTAGTTTGTGGTTTAAACGCTCGACACCCGTGTTTTGCATCATTGGTAAATGGATGATAATAATAATGGTAATCGTATTGGTATGAATTGTCTTGCGTCCACACACGAGGGCCAAGGTGCAAGGCTGGTCACTCGCCTAATTGTGGCACCGCTCTACCCAAGTGTGGCAGCCTGGCTTATAACGTGGTCAGTACAGGGACGCCAACAGGGTGAAGGAGCAATACAAGGTCCTGTTCTCACACATACAAACACACAAACACACACTTGAACGCTGGAGTCTTGCAGGTCACCTCCACGTCTACCTACTTGCATGTAGCCGCCGTAGGGGGGCCGCCCGTAGGAGATGGGTCCCGGCGAGCTGAAGGTCGGTCCAGACATCTGCGACATTTTCCGCCCGATGTACGCATCGTCATAACTCGGTCCTCGCATCATGGTGCCTCAGGTGCTAGCGACACTGTGTGGACTGACAACACCTCGCGGCCCCGCTCCTATCGCCCACTGCCCGCCTGTGTGCCCGCCAGCCCTCCACACTCACCACGCGGCTATTTTCGGCGCCCCTGCCCGCCCGGCGTCACTTCCTTCACCCTCCTGAAATAGCTACCTGCCTGCCCGCACTCCGGCCTGGCCTCTAGTTCGCTCACGCCGCCAGCCACGCCCAGCGCCCAATCACAACTCATATTTTGTTGTTCAGGGACGCCGGTGAAGGGAGACCGAGTGCGGAGGACCGAGGGGAGCGGGGAAGCTTGTGTGACCTCCCCCAGCCACCCCAACACCCGTCTGCCACTGCCCCGCGCCCAATCACAATTCATATTTTGTTGTTCAGGGCCGCCGATGAGGGGAGACAGAGTGGGGGGAGGACTGAGGAGAGCGGGGGATCTTATGTGATCCCCCTCAACCCTTACCACCAACGGTCTGCCCCGCTCCCAGTCACAACTCATATTTTGCTTAGGGACTCCGGTGATTAGAGAGAGTGCGTGCATGGGAGAGAGGGAGGGAGAGCTGAGGTGAGCGGGGAAGTTCGCCCTACCGTTAAACCCCCACTACCACCACTGCCTCCCCCCGAACAATCACAACTCATATTTTGTTGTTCAGGGCCGCCGGTGAGAGGAAGGGGGCGGGTTAGGGTAGGGAGGGGAACGTTCCCAGCCCCTATTACCATCAGCATCATCACCACCCGCTCGCTGCTTGCCCGTCGCTGCCAGTCTCTGTCACTCATATTTTCTTGTTCAAGGACTGCGGGAAGGGCGGGCGGGGACGAGGACCCCACCACCACCACCACCACCCGCCCCGTCGCTGGCCTTCCTACCGTCACTCGCCCGTAGCATCGCCCAAAGATTCAGTGGCACCTTAATATTGAACCACTATATTGAACCACGATATAAGTAATAACTTAAAAGTAGTTGCCCAGAGCTAGCTACCCTTGAGGCAGATCACTGGTAGGACAAACCGCATCATATGGTTCTGTGATCCCACAAAGCTGGGTTTACGTTTCAAGAGTGTGAGTGACTTAAATGACAGAGAAGACCACTCGTCCCCTGTCAGCCCCTCGCCTCAAGGCTGCATCTGCAAACACGTCACGGGACTAATTGTTTATCTTATCACGAACGACGAAACAGCCAAGGGTGTTGCACAACGCGTGGAGACTTACGTCACTGATGCCGCTTCCGGGGTGGTGGTGCTGGTGGTGGTGGTGTCTGTATATAGAGTCTTAGATTTCCTCGACATGCCTCAAGAAAGGGACATAGAACGAATAGTTCCTTAGTCGTACTGATACGATCAAGGAAACAGACCAACGGCAAAGCAGAATTAATGAATGTTCACCACACGCTGCTCTGCAAGGAACACGGCTGCCACAAAACAGGCGTCATCAAGTTACAGCGGTGTCTTGATACGCCTCTCCTCATGAGTCCAAGTCGTAGGAAGAAAGAAATACCGCGGAAGGAAAGTTGCTCCGGAGTTAACCAGTGAAGAAGAAAAAAATATTGGTTAACTCTTTCTTGTGGATAGCTCAGTTTTAAAGGCTATATATAATCTAACATTTAAGTGATATACTCGCTTACTCATCTAGTGATATATAGGTAGACAGATAGATAGATATTTAGACAGATAGATAGATGGATAATTCACGAAGTTTTCAGTCCAAAGCTACCAGTATTTGTCTCTGGGTACATACAGTCTTGCTTGCTGATAAATAGTTTATTTTTCAAGGCCATATAATGCTCTCTTATAAAATAGATAATATAGACTATTCCTCTCGTGGTCTATATACATACTCAGCTAAAATATATGGATAGTTTGAGTCTCCCAAACCATCGCTACTTATCTTTGGGTGAATATATAAATGCGTATGTTTTAGGTATAGGCTACACATTAATATTAGACAGCACCGCCCACACCCACGCCCACGCCCACGCCAGGCACACCCGTCCCTAGGGTCACCGCAGCGGCCCCAGCCTTTCCCTCTTTGTGCTTGTCGTGGTTGTGGGAACGATCTATTAAACCAGTCTTCTTGCTGACAGACAGACAGGCTCGGGGGCCCATATTCTCAGACGCTGTCGGCTCCCAAATCAACTGTTTCCCAAGGCCACGAAGGAGATTAATCGAATTCTCATGAGTGAATTTTTACGTCATTGGACATCTGAATACTCTCTCCTGTAGATTAGGCTCCGATACACACACACACACACACACACACACACACACACACACACACACACACACACACACACACACACACACATACACACACACGTTTGATCTAGCAAGGGCTGTCACAGAGGCGGCGTCGAGCTCGTCACAGTATAACAATGGCACTTAGTTCGTTTGCCTTGCCTCTCCTTCCTCCTCGCGGGTTTGGTTTGCTGAATAACCGTCTTCCTCACCTTCTCTCCTATTCGCCCTTCTTTCCTCTCTCTACACTCCTTATTCCCCTTCTCCACCCATCTTTCCTTACTCTGTGTGTGTGTGTGTGTGTGTGTGTGTGTGTGTGTGTGTGTGTGTGTGCAGTTTTCTATGGCTGTGTTTGTATCCGTTCTCTTTTTTTGTTTTGTTTTGTTTTTCTTGTTGTTTTTTTCTATGTACGTGTCCAATTCTATTTATTATGTTTTCTTCATATACTTTAAAAAGGATTACTATATATATCTATGGCGCTGTATTTCTCCTTGGCTTTTGGGGCTTCTTCTTTTTCTTCTTCTTCTTCTTCTTCTTCTTCTTCTTCTTCTTCTTCTTCTTCTTCCTCGTCTTTTTCGTCTCGTCTTTATGATTCTCGTCGTCGGAGGCCTTTCTTTCGTGACCTTATATTCGTTTCATCTATACAGACTTTTCTTCATCTATTAATAACATCTACAACTCTATATTACCTTCTTGGCACTGTATTTGTAACTGGGTTCTCTGGTCCGACTTTTTGGTTCTCGTTCTCGGAGTCCTCTCGATTGTGTCCTTATATTCCTTCATCTATACAGACTTCCCGTCCTCTATGCAACACATGTACAACTCTATATTATCTCCTTGGCACTGTATTTGTAATTGAATTCCTTGGTTTGACTTTTTGGCTCTCGTTCTCGGAGACCTCTCGATTTTGTCCTTATATTCCTTCATCTACACAGACTTCCCGTCCTCTATGCAACACATGTACAACTCTATATTATCTTCTTGGCACTGTATTTGTAACTGAATTCTTTGGTTTGACTTTTTGGTTCTCGTTCTCGGAGGCCTTTCGTTCGTGTCCTTATATTCGTTTCTTCTATACAGACTTCCCTTTCTCTATGCAGCACATCTACAACTCTATATTACCTTCTTGGCACTGTATTTGTAATTGACTTCTTTGGTTCGACTTTTTGGTTCTTGTTCTCAACGTTCTTTACTTCCTTGATTATAAGCTCCTCGATGCCCTGTTCGTGTCGCCTTGAAACTATCAGTCATCTATTCAAGCACATCTGCGTCTACCTCTGTTTTGGCACTTTATTTTTCTTTCTCTTCTTTGGCGTTCTCCTGGTCTTTGTCCTCGGCCTTTTCCAGTTCCTTGCGAGACTGATTTTCACGTCTTGGGATTCCTTGAGCTTCTGTTCCCCTAATCTATTCTAACACATCCAAAACTACAACTATTATTGGCACTTTATTTGTCCTTGGCCTCTTTTGCGTCCTTCGGCTCCTTTTCCTTAGCGTCCTTGGGTTCTTTGGGCTCCTTGGGCTTCTCGACGGGATGCGGGGCGTCACACCTGGAGGAGCCCGCCCGTCGGCAGCCCTCCAGCACCCCGTCAAACACGTCGTCTCGGTTGAGGATGGCGGCGAAGAAGTAGCTCTGCGGGAGACGCGAGGAAGTTAACTGGGGGTGACCTGGAGAGGCTTGTATGATGTTCAATGAGGCTGGTAAAGATGAGTTAGGTGGGCAGGCGAAACTGGAGGCTGAACTAAGACATGACTTATATAGATGAAATGAGGCTGGGGGTGTGGGACTTAACTAGTGATGACGTGAAGAGCCTGCGTGAAGGTTAGGTGGAGCTGGTGAGGGTGCTTTAGGTAGGCAGGCGAAACTGGAGGCTGAACTAAGACATGATTTATATAGATGAAATGAGGCTGGGGGTGTGGGACTTAACTAGTGATGACGTGAAGAGCCTGAGTGAAGGTTAGGTGGAGCTGGTGAGGGTGGTTTAGGTAGGCAGGCGAAACTGGAGGCTGGGTTAAGATATAAGTTAAATAGACGAAGCTTTGCCCTCGTGGGACTTAACTAGGGAGGACCTGAAGAGCCTGAGTGAAGGTTAGGTGGAGCTGGTGAGGGTGGCTTAGGTAGGCAGGCGAAACTGGAGGCTGGGTTAAGATATAAGTTAAATAGACGAAGCTTTGCCCTCGTGCGACATAACTGGGGAGGATCTGAAGAGCCTGGGTGAGGGTTAGGTGGAGCTGGTGAGGGTGGGTTAGGTAGGCAGGCGAAACTCGAGGCTGGGTTAAGATACAAGTTAAATAGACGAAGCTTTGCCCTCGTGCGACATAACTGGGGAGGATCTGAAGAGCCTGGGTGAGGGTTAGGTGGAGCTGGTGAGGGTGGGTTAGGTAGGCAGGCGAAACTCGAGGCTGGGTTAAGATATAAGTTAAGTAGATGAAGTTTTACCCTCGTGGGACATAACTGGGGAGGATCTGAAGAGCCTGGGTGAGAGTTAGAAGGAGCTGGTGAGGTGAATTTTAGGAGCTGGTAAGGGTGGGCTGGATAGACGAATTGGGAGGCTGAGTTAGGATATGTTTGTAGATGAAGTGAGGTTGGACGCAAGGGACTTAACTGGGGATAACATGAAGAGCCTGGGTGATGTGGAGAGAGAAGGAAGGAAGGAAGGAAGAAAGAAGAGATAGATGAACGGATGAAAGAAAGGATCGGTGCATGAATGAATGGACAGACGATAGGAAAGATAGAGGGAAGAAACGATGAGAGGAAAGTTTGGGTGAGTCTGAAGGTTATGGGAAGGTTACCTAAAGACTAGCCTAAACGGAGTGAAGCTGGGCTGGGTTAAGAAGGCTTGGAATGAACTGGGTGAGTGTGATTAAGCTGGGAAGATCACACAGTAATTATCTAGGGTGACATTTGAGATATACTGATAACCCGATTACCTATTACCACCATCACCACCACCACTACCACCATCACCATCACCACTACCACCAAGACCACCACTCACCATGACTTCCAATCTCACCACCACCACCCCACTAACCCCCCCCCATAACCACTATCCCACTCACCGCCCCCCCATAACCACCGTCCCACTCACCCCCTCCACCACGACCATCACCACTACCCCACCCTCTACCACTACCAGAACCACTACTCCCTCCCCCCCTCCGTACCTTGCGATCCACGGACACCTCGATAGCCATTCCTCCGCCGGGGATCCACGGGTAACTGTTGGCCTTCTCCACCCGCGCCTCCTTCAGCGGGAGTCTCAGGTTCTTGGCCGAGTGACTCTTGCTCCGCTCAAAGCACAGGAAGCTGCCGAGACACGACCATGGAAAAGGAGGGAGGCAAACCCGAGTCTCGAGTTCACTACATAAGCTTTAAATGTCAAGGGTAAAGTTACTGTTTAAAATGACATAAGGCAGTTTTGTTTCTGTAATTGTAGTAGATTTGAAAGAGGGAATATGTATGTGTACTCATGGATGTAAACTTTTACTCAACACTGTAAAGGGAAATCCGGTATGGAAACTAAGATAAAATGAAAGGAAATTTATCACAGCATAACTTATCGAGTAAATACTGTTGATGGAATACTTTTATGTAATGGACAAGTATTACATCTGAATAGGGGGCTATGTATGTAAACTCTTACTAAACAATATAAAGCTAAATCCAATATGAAAACTAAGATGAAATTAAAGGAAGTTTACCACAACATAACTTATGGAGTAAATACTGTTGAAGGCATACTTTTTTGTAATCGACAAGTATTAGATCTGAATAAGATAATATGTATGTAAACTCATATATATACATATATATATATATATATATATATATATATATATATATATATATATATATATATATATATATATATATATATATATATATATATAAACTTCTAAAACTAATTCCAATATAGAAACTAATATATCAAAATAAAAGGAAGTTTACCACTGAATAACTTAGCCAATAAATACTTTTGTTGTACTTGATAATAAATAATAGTGTCAAGTGTACATCTAGGTAAACACTATACAATAAATAAGTTGAAAATATTATCCAGCAGTAAAGACATGTTAGGTAGCACTTAGATACGTAAGATAAAGGCGTCATGCAAATTAAGAAAACCCAGTGAAAACAAATACAAACTAATGTTATATAGGAACGACAATCCGTAACAAGGTGAAGTTTGCCTGATAATGTTGAGTGTCGTATTACTCTTTTGAGATTATGAATAAGACTGAAGGGAGGAGAGAGAGAGAGAGAGAGAGAGAGAGAGAGAGAGAGAGAGCAGTACACAAACAGTCTGTATATTTGAGGTTTTCCAGAGTATTGACATTTTCTGAAGCAATTTCCAGGTGATAGGTAACGACTTGGTAGAGGAAGACTTACCCAGACACAAACTAAGGGATATAACGAGGTACATATCTGTTAGGGTATTATGGTCCATATTATGGTCTCTTGTTCATTAAAAACCATGGCGTAGGGGGGAGACATACCGCAGCAGTACCGGCCTCGGGTGACATACCGTCCATTAGCGAGGTGAGGGGCGTTGGGGCGGCGGCCAGGCACGACAGACCGCGTGTCGCTCAACACACAAAGGCAGTGCCGGTTCTAGTCTTGTTAAGGCCCTAAGCCCCTGTATACTCTGTTCCCCTAATGTACCCTCCCCCGGGCATGTCGCTGTACGTGACACAGTGACAAGCAGTGTTGCTTAGCGCCGCTGCTGCAGCTCCAATAGCGAAAAATTCAATATCAAATTCATCCACTATTTTCAAACCATGAATGTTTGGCGTCCCACTAAGGACTGCAAACGGGTGCTGGTTACACGGGTAGTCTACCTAGAACCGGCGCTGCGAAAACATCCACTTTCTGCGACAGAGTGATACCATTCAGTAAGCAACAACACGCCTGCGATACTCAGGCCAAGGACCTTAAAAAAATGGTGTTGAAAAATCATATACTGTATCGAGTTCGTATTTTATTTCCATGTTGTGAGGACGACACAGCCGGGGTTGAGAACACGTGGAGAACAACGTCATGTAACCTGTTCACGTCACAACACTGTCACGATGCACGACTCGGGGGACACAGAGGGGGGCAGGATGGCTCGCGGCGGGGGGGAGTGTCCTGGTGACGCCATTAGTCTTGATATGCTAGAGGGAACGGCGAACGTCTATATCACATGATAGCAACGACGAACACTGATTGCAGAAGGGGAGTACGAGGGCAGAGACCAATTGTTTTCGTATCTGTTGTTTATTGTCCTAAGTTACCCGTTCAGTATTATGTTGTGTGATATTAGTTGTATTGCTATAGAGTTAGTTAAAACCATCGGGACAGTACAACTTGGAGGTGGAGCGAGTGTTTTCATAGGGACGAGGAGGAGACACTATACACACAGACTTGAGTTAGTCAGTTAGCTTCACAACAACCAACGTGCAACAGGCGAGTGGCCATAGGAAGGATGGGCAAAAATATCACGGTCAAGGAAATGGTGAGCTGAACATCGTCTGTTTTTGCTTGTAGGTCTGTTAAACGTTCATTATCTTATCCCCTTGTAAAATCAATATCACCGTCATCATTCTGTCCTCAAGTCATCAGCCACGAGCAAGACACAGAAGTCATCACTGTACTGCCGAAGCAAGTCCCACCCGGTCCCTCACACGGCATAGAAGACGCGATCATTCAGCTTATCGATGACGGTTTTGTGTTTGGAGTCGTCACTGCTCAGGGACTTAAGCATGTTGAGGCACGACTTCTTGGGTTTCGTCTTCTCGACACTCTCTTGCTGCTCGCCCGACGCCCCTTCTGCCTTGTGCTTCTTGATCTCAGGGGCCGAACACGATAAGAAGCTAGTCCCTTCATCCCCAGAAGACTCCGGTTGAAGCTCGCACTGCTCGCTCAGAGAATGCAGTAGTACTCCCTTCGCGTTGGACAGAGAACTGGGCTGTTTCTCCTTGGCCTCACCCAGGGACTTCCACGTTTGATGGGACAACTCTCTTCTTCTGGAGTGCTTGGGGCTGCCCTTCACTTCGCACGTCGGGAAGAGAAGCTTGGAGGGGATGATCGGTTCTTGCTCGTCTACGTCCTCAAGCATCTTCTGCAACGCCAGAAAATCATCGTCTTTCTCCTCCTTCGCCTCCTTCCCCTTGCTTGACTTGTTGATGTTGAGGAAGCTGAAACCGGAGGAGGTGGATGCTGTCTCCGTGTATGTCCTAGTGAAGGCGCTCTTTTTGGCTCCCTCCAGCGGGTGTTTGGAGCAGAAGGAAGCCGAGGTCCTCACCTTCTGGCCGCCCTTGGTTCTGTGCGTCACTGAGAGTTTGCCGGGCGGTGGCGAGGCTGCAAGTTTGTTAGTGGGCATTGTTAGTTTGCTAGATGGGATCGAAGGTTTCTCCTGCTTGCCTAACCTGTTGGTGAGGTAGAGGCGGCCGTTCTTAAAGGCGGAGGTAAGGGAGCGATCCCGGTTGACGAGCGTGCAGCGTCGGCCACTTTGCCAGCCTGCAACGAGAGGGAGAATGGGAATATAAAAGGGAGATAAAAGGGAATGTATTACTAGGGACATTATTGGGTAAACTAAAAGTAAAGACAGTCTGACTAATACACGGTAGAGTGGACAAAAATATAAGAGGGAAGCTTTTAATGGTGATGATAATGATAATAATAATAGTGATTCGTATCTTATAATTCGGCAGCGGTTATTATATATTTTTTTCTCCTCCCATTCCGTGTGATCATATTCTTTCCCTCCCCCTGCCTGTGGTCATATTCTTTCCTCCTCCCATTGCCTGTGGTCATATTCTTTCCCTCCCCCTGCCTGTGGTCATATTCTTTCCTCTGCGACACTCTGCTCCTCGAATTTCATTAAGCTTATTAATATGCAACCAGTGCCGGCGTGGCCCAAGGAGACTCTTCCGGCGCGTGAGGAGGAAGACGAGAAAATTATTTAATCTCAGTCTTGTGGCTGGAGGAGGAAACCTGGGAGTGAGCGGCATCCTAATGAGGAAACTGCATTGGGCGCGAGGCAGGATACGTAAATAAACAGGACTGAGACAAAGAGTTACGATATTTCACGCGCATCAAGAGTCTGTGATTCAGCTTAGTGCGACAGGGAAAAAAATGTATTGGGCGCGAGGTAAGACAACACAACTGAGACGAAGAGTTACGATATTTTTCTTGCACCAAGGGTCTGAAAGTGAACTAAATGCGATAGTTTGAAAGAATATGACCACAAGCAAGTCTGTCTAATGTTATATACAATAGCTTCAAGTAATACACGATAGGTAGAGTGGACTAAGGTAATGAGGTGAGGTGAGGCGTGGGGTGGTACACGCACCTGGTAGCGGGGTCTCCGTGGGCGGCAGGTTGAACAGCTCCAAGAAAGAACTCAGGTCGGGGGACGAATTGCCGTTGTCGGTGCGGTTCTGAAAGTCAAATGCAGCGTTAGACTTTGGTCCCTGTGAGTGTGTGCAGCGACGAGGGTGTTTCTGGTACCTCGCTGGTCTTAGAGTTTTTTTTATAGTGAAGGATGGGAAGTGAGCAAGAGGGAATGTTCTCTGTTCAGTTCTGGAAGTAAAATCGTATCGTTAGATTTTTGCCCGTATTTCTAAACGTATCGGGGCCTCAGTTCGTCTATTTGAAGAGCCTCTCGTAAAAGTTGCTGTATTTTCATGGACTTTTGTGATCCCAGGGAAAGTTTTACGCAACTTCTGAACCCTGAGCGGCAAAATCACCCATGAAAACCCGGTTATTCTTCTACGTGGCCTTGGGAAGTAGTCGTAATGGGAGCCTAATACGTTTAAGAATACAGACCTATGACCCAACACTTGTTACCATGCGAAGCGATTGTTTCTCTGCTTATATTTGGACTTCAAGATGCATTTTGTTGATGGTACAAATATGAGTGCAATTTACGCAAGCTGTCAAGGTGGTTTAGTGGATTTCTTTCACTTATGAGCAATCCTAAGGCGAAACAAATTGGATCACTCCTTCTCCCTCTTTTTCTCTCTCTAGACTCCACCTTTCTCTACCATCCGCCTCAGTACTTGCTTCCTCTCCCTCCCACTTAAGGTACATTTACTCAGGTTTCCCTTCTGATACCCACCTCAATAAACACGGTCTCTCCTTCTCATTTTTCTCTCCCTAGACTCCACCTCTCCCTTCCGTTCACCTCAGTACTCGCTTCCTTGCCCTCCCACTTTAGGTACATATACTCTTCCTTCCGCTCTACATCCCACCCTCCCCTCTCGTCCACTGCCGCTTCCTTTCCTTTACTTCCCTTTCCTACAGCCAATATTACCCTCCTAACCACCTCTTTCATTCCCTCCCCCAGAGCCCACCTTCTCGGCGCGCCTCTCCAGGTCAGCATCGGTGGGCAGCGTGTCCCAGAGCCTCGAGGTGGTGTCGTACTTGAGTCTGATCCTCGGGTAGCGGAAGAAGATGAAGTCCAGCACGAAGAACTTGAGCCCAAGGTAGATCCCCGTGAGCGTGAAGAGCTGGGCGGCGGGGAGCAGCACCGAGGCCACCAGGAGCACGCACAGGAACAGATAGAGGCGCTGTGTGGCCTCGTGCTCCCATAGACATAGACTGAGGGGGAAGAGAAGAGAGTGAGGTATGCACGGCGAAGGTTTAGAAATGCTTGCTGGACTCTTGCTTCCATTAAAAGGACTGAGAGAGAGAGAGAGAGAGAGAGAGAGAGAGAGAGAGAGAGAGAGAGAGAGAGAGAGAGAGAGAGAGAGAGAGAGAGAGAGAGAGAGAGAGAGAAAAGGGGTGGTGGGAAGGTTAAAACTCACTGAAACAAACAAACACACACACACACACACACACACACACACACACACACACACACACACACACACACACTAACACACACACACTTACTTCTTGACCTTCTCGGCAGCGTTGGACACGGCGCCCAGCTGGTTCTGGACGCGCCTCGCCACCTGCAGCACCAGCGCGAACTTGTCTCCGAGCCCCGCCTCCCCTGCCGCCACGTCCACGGACTCGCCGCCCTCCCGTCGCCGCAGCCGCCGTAAGAAGATCTGCGTCCATCCCCTGTCAGGCCACGGAGAGGATTAAGAAGGGGACACTGAATAGAATGTAAGGTCCTTTTCATAGCACTCAAACGGTGACTCCTTTCAAGCTAATATAAGTCAGTTTCCTCTCACCTCTTTGTCTGACAGGCACATGAAGGGGACACTGAATAGAATGTAAGGTCCTTTTCATAGCACTTAAACGGTAACTCCTTCCATGTTAAAATAGAACTTGTTCCTCTCAGCCCTTTATCAAACAGGCAAATAAAGGAGGGGTTTTTTTATCAACAGCAAGGGGCAGGTCAAGGGCAAAGAAAAAAAAGCCCTCTAGACGCAGCTCTAAACGAAAGAAAAAAGAACGAGAGACCAGAAGAGACGTCAGTTCAGGGTGGAGAGGTGTCTTGATACTCTCCCATCGCTAGAATATATTGTGAAACGAACGAAACTATTCTTCCCTACCATTTTCACACCTAGAGTGACAACTATTTTCTTGTTACCATATGTTCAGAGACAACAGCGGAAGGGGTGAGTGAAAGAGTGGAGATGCTGATCAACTCTTGCATTAGGCAGATGAATATCCTTAAGATGGACTTGAGTAGAGAGCTAATGGCTATTCCTTTCTCCTTAATGAAGGTCGCCTTCTCACCTCTTCTTCAGGTAGTTGAAAGAGAGCTTGAGGATGGCGAGGAGCAGGATGAGGGTAAGCAGCCAGCCGAAGAGAACGCTGTACAGGTAGACGAGCAGGGCGAGGAGAGTGGCCGAGGGCGACTCCCAATGCAGCAGCGACGTCACCACCGCTGAGAGCTCCGTCAGCGGCCGCATCACACACCCGAACCGCAGAATGTTCTCCTTCAGCCTGGGGAGGGAAAACGGTTCTTCAGCGGCACGGCGTGGTGAGTACCGGGCAGACTTTGAGGTTACGGTACTAGCCTATTCGGAAACCAACTCCCCGCGATATATTGCTGGTTTTCAAGTGGTGTTATTCATTTAGAACGAATTTTATTATATATTCTTTGGAAGTGAGTTTTCAAATCAAATGTAAGCTAGCTTGAAACTACACAGAAATGATGATAATAATAATAATAATAATAATAATAATAATAATAATAATAATAATAATAATAATAATAGTGGAAAATATTATGAGCCAAAAAAAAAATATATATCGTATTAAAAACCTAAGATAAAATTTGGTCCTGGCTGCAGCAAAGTGGTGGGTTGGTTTTCTGAGTAACAATCACTGTTTCTTCTTTCTTTACCTAAAGATTACTGTTTTCTCTCTTTTCTCTGTTTTCTGATTTATTTCCAAGTTTTGTCCGCCGTTACAGTGTTGATGCGATGTGTTAATGCTACATCTATTTCTGCTACCTCTCCTTGCAACTGTTGCCTATCTGTATATCGCTTTGTTAACCCGGATGCGTATTTCCTACAAGAATACATCACCAAGCTACTGGAGTGGAACAAAAAGTGGCTGCTCCAATTTAGTGAAGAAAAATGTGGTCATGTATCTTGGGAGGGGAAATCCAGCATACCAATACCACATGGGAAACACTCCACTACCCACCACAGAGGCAGAGGAAGACCTGGGAGCATATGTAACTAGGCTACCAGTGAAGGCGAAATCCGTGCCAATCGCGGCTACTGGGTTAAGTGTCTTCTTTATTCAATTAGTTTGGGCACAACACTCAAACACTACACAAGATTCTCATATCGTACCGTCATGTGATCCACGTTAAGATTACATCGCGATGAATATTGATGTTACAGGAATAGCCTCACGCGTGCTGCCTCAGCCTGTTTGTGGCGTCAAATATAAATCGTTCAGATTAGAGAACCGCAAATAGCAAACAGATAAGCAGATGTCTATCTCTGTATTATTCTATGTGATCGCGATATCTTGTTTTAGTTTTGCGCACGACTGACAGGACCAAACTTTATGGTACTGCAGCAATGTTAGAATCATGACATAATAATTATATATGCCAAAAATAACCCCCGTTCACACACACACACACACACACACACACACACACACACACACACACGTTCCCTCCCTCTTCCCCTTATCATGTACCCAAACAGCCATGCTCTATCCTTCCCTCCCTCCTTCCCTTCCTCCTTCCCATTCACTCACTTCTTAACAGTCAGCGGGTCGCCTTCAGGGTCTCCGTCAGGCTGCTCCTCTTCTGCCACCTCGGAGAAGTCTCGTAGTAACTCTCCTATGGCCGTCACCACCCTCACCTCCAGCCGCCGCCACCACGGGTCCTTGGCGCTCATTGTGGCCCCCGATATCTGTGTCCCCAGGCTGTGCTCCATGTCCGCCCCGCCGGTGTCACTTACATTCCCTAGCGAGGAAGAGAAGGGGAGGTGGAGCAGTGGTGGTGGTAGTGGTGGTGGTGGTGGTCACTATAGCACCATTTATAACCATTCCCTCTCTCTTATTAGTTCTCCTCCTCGTCTTCACACCATCATCCATCACAACCCTTCACTATAGTTGTCATTATATTGCTTAGTATTTCTCTCTGTCTTGGTACCTTGTTTGCTGACCTGCCTCACATCACCTTTTTTTCACTATCATCTCGATCACTATCTCTGAATATGGCCAAGTAAATCCATCACTATATTCCTGTAAACATCACTATACTGCAGAGGTTCTCAATCTTTTTTTCAGTGATGGCACCCTGAACTTATATAAACCCTTTTGTGGCACCCCTTTTTCACCCCCCCCCCCCTCCTCACTTGAATTAACTTTTTATGCACAAGTGTACCTGTTTAAATTACTTTAATTAATGAATTTAAATTATTATCCATACTCAAACCAAAATTAACATACAGTACAATACATGCCCAAACAGAACTCATCAGTCGAATTGGATTAACTTCAAGAGTTATAATTGCTGACTAACATAAAAAGAAAAAAAATTATTCAAAATTCATGATGATCTTGTGGCACCCCTATGCACTGTCCGTGGCACCCCAGGGTGCCGCGGCACATAGTTTGAGAACCTCTGCTAAACTGTCTACCTAAGTAACTTTCAAGCATTCCCTATTTCACTATCATCAAAGTCACCATTCATACTTTATCAACTATCATCTCACTCACTATCTCTAAATATGGCCCAGTAAATCCGTCACTATATTCCTGCAAGCATCACCATACTAGTAAATCCGTCACTATATTTCTGCAAGCATCACAATACTCTTGAATCCGTCACTATATTCCTGAAAGCATCACCATACTAGTAAATCCGTCACTATATTCCTGAAAGCATCACCATACTAGTAAATCCGTCACTATATTCCTGAAAGCATCACCATACTAGTAAATCCGTCACTATATTCCTGAAAGCATTACCATACTAGTAAATCCGTCACTATATTCCTGAAAGCATCACCATACTAGTAAATCCGTCACTATATTCCTGAAAGCATCACCATACTAGTAAATCCGTCACTTTATTTCTGCAAGCATCACCATACTAGTAAATCCGTCACTATATTCCTGCAAACATCACCATACACTCTACCTAAGTAACTTTCAAGCTTCATCTGTCTCACTGTCAAAGTCACCATTCACCATTTTTCGTTCTATCGTTATCTAACTGTCACTATCCGGCTGTCACGCTATCCTGCCCTGCCTCACCTCTCTCACCATCATCAGAGTCACTGTCTCGGTCTCTCCTTGGGTCGTCGTCTAGCCACAAGCTGGAGGCGGCGGAGGCGGCGGCGGCGGTGGCGGTAGTAGGCGTGGGCGGGGTGGTGATGGTAGTGGTGGTGGTGGTGGAGGTGGTGGTGGCCACGCTGGAGCCGCCCGTCGCGCCCAAAGTTGAGCTAGCGCTGTTCAGGGACGCTAAGAACTCAGACTGATCCAGGGACTTGCTCTTCTCCAAGCCACGGCGCTTCCAGGCGAACCTACCACGCGAGGGGCTTCTGGAAGGGGCAGGAGCAGAGGGTTAAGCGAGGGGCAGGATCAGAGGGTTAGCATGTAAATTTTGTGATAGGGGTGACCGTGCTGAGTGTAAATATTATAGTTCAGGGTTTTAAGTGTCGCTTCCATGCAAACCTACCGTGCAAAGGGCTTCTGTAAGGGGCAGGATCAGAGGGTCAAGTGAGCCTGTGTAGGGTGAAAATATAACTGTGTAGGGCAGAGATGTGGCCTTATGGGGCGGGGATGTGGCTGCGGTGGTGAAGGGAAAGGATGGGGGTTATATCACGCATATACATACACAAAAAAAACATGTAAACTTATTCAAATACCTCCATCTTTTTTTGATGTGGGGAGGGGGCTTTCCAAGTGCTGCCTTTTCTTGCTGCGATCTCTTAAACCATTGAAATAACCTAAAACTCTCAGCCACTAATGCATGCACGCGGGTGCGAGGGACAGCAGGAAACAGGTGGCGGGGACAGGCATAGGCGGAGAGGGAGGGATGAGAGAGAGAGGTGTGAAGTGTAGTCTTGTCATAACCGCGGGATGGTGAGGAGAGGGAGTCTGGGAAGTGCAAGGGAAGGGAGGCGTAGGGAAGAATACTCAGCTAAGTGCTGATGATGTGTCCTGAGCGTGTGATAAGGGTGAGGGAGGAGCGTCGTGTTGGGTACATCTGAGGGAGGAAGATATTAAATGCTGCGTAGTCTGGAGCGAGGGATGGCATTGTGAGGGAGAATGGGGTTACCTAAACCTATGTTTCGTTCTGAGTCTTTCGTAAACGCGTAATTCTCTGCATGAAGTAACACTACGTGGTGATATGAGAAACGCGATGTGTATTTATGAGTCAGTCTCGTCCAGAAGCAGAGAAGCACACAACAGAGGGCAGCAGACAGACAAGCAGAGAACAGACGAGCAGGCAAACGGACGGAGACAGGCGGAGAGAGGTGGAGACACTAACTCAACAACATCAAATGGTGAACTCGACTTGGGATTGGCTGCTTCTCCTCCGTACTTTACGCTCTGGCCGGGCGGGTGGTCGAAGGGGGACCTGGGGCTGGCCTTCTCGTCCACCTGTAGCCGGAGTCTGTCGGCCGCCTGATTCTGGCTCTGAGGCGGCGGCCCGGGACAGCTGTCCTCCACCTCGAACGACTGAGTCTTGTGCATCTGGTTAATTCTCTTTCGTATCCGCTGCGGCAGGCTGTTAGTGTAGGGGTTAGTGGGGGGTTATAGGTTGGTCAGAGGAAGGATTACCCTGGCACGTGGATGGGGTTTATCAGGCTTCTCCTGACTGGCTGGATTCCTCTCGCGCGCCCATGGACGTAGTCTGTCTCTCACACATTATCGTGCTGCGAATTTTCACAATATGCGCCTCGAGTCAACACAAGCTAGACTGTCATGTCTGGCACCAGTAGCCCTGCAGTGATTGTAAAACTAACATACCTCAGTCAAAATTCGGTAAAGCAAAAGAATAAGGAAATGCTAAAGAATATATTTGAAATAAGAGCTCTGAAATGTTTATACCTTTTTTTACATGCCATTGTCATTGGCAAGAGTCATTAAAACAGCACTAAAACAAATCATTTCATCCTATGAAGAGGTCTTCTGAGCACGACAGCATAACCAGATTATAAATAATTTGAATGTAAATTAAAATTTGAATAATTCATAGGAATATGTTTCCGCCTCCCTCAGAGCGCCTGGCCGTGGGCGCGCTGGCCACGCTTAACAAGCAAACACTTTTTCTCTTCGGCTTTATCATTCTTTATCCTTCATATGGCTTCCTTAATTTCTGCTCAATCTGCTACTCATCAAGAACTAACTGTGATACTTGCAGGGTCAGGTGTAGTGCATAGGAGCGAGAAGGAATTAGTGGCTCTGAGGGGAAGAAGAGCTCAGTGATACGAAGAATGATCAGTGCGTTCATTTATCGTCCTGCTAACATGTGATCCAGACGGTGGTGTAGAATTATGCTGTAATAGGAGCGAATACATCAGGGGTGTTTGGTTTGTGCATGAAGGGTACAGTTGAGTTATGTAAACATGGATGTTGAGTCCGTAGATTTTATCATATAGAAATAATATAGCAACATGTAGCAGGAAAACACATGTGAGTGACAGACAACCTCCATGAGAACGAGAGAGGAATCCAGTCATTGAGGAAAGCCCTGAGAAACGCCGCCACCAGGAACCCTTCGTTAGAACAGACTATAGAAGAGGTTAGTAGCGTTTTAAGGAGTTATTTTGGGTGGTGGCATAAACGTATACATTACCTTGCATATCTCCTTGAGGCCATAGGAGTTATCTTATCGAGAGAAATATAAACTTGTTCCTTCTAAACCTCCATCCCTTCTTTCCTTTCCCTGCCTCAAGTCACTAGAGGTTTAACGTAAGATGTAAATTAAGATCAGACCAACACATGCATACTCTACCTCGGCGACTTATCTCCAGCAGGCAGACTCTTCTCCCTGGTGTGTCTCTCCCTATCCCTCGCCTCCCTCTCGCCCTTCTCCTTCTCCTTGGCCTCCTTCTCCTGCAGCCGCTCCATCAGTATCCTGCTTTTCTCCCTCTCCCTCTCAAGCTGCTGCCGAAGTTGTTCCGCGGCGCTCGCTTCCCTCAACGCCTTGGCCTCCTCGGCTACAGGAGAGAGAGAGAGAGAGAGAGAGAGAGAGAGAGAGAGAGAGAGAGGAGAGAGAGAGAGAGAGAGAGATTACTATGTTATAATACACTGCTAAGAGATATATAAATAGATAGAAAGATAAAACTATCGTATTGGAAGGTACATATGTGTGTGGGTGTGTGTTTGTGTGTGTGTGTGTGTGTGTGTGTGTGTGTGTGTGTGTGTGTGTGTTCGTGTGTGTGTTCTACTAATGGCTCGTTTATCATGGGTAATGTAAGAGAAAGAGAAGCAAATGGCTGACGGGGAAGAAGAAGGAGGAGGAGGAGGAGGAGTAGGAGGAGGGACTGTAAGATAATTATGAAGAGGAGAAAGGAAGGACCGGAAGATAAAAATAGAATAAGAGAGAGAGAGAGAGAGAAGAGGAAGGAGGACACAACAGATGCAGGAACAGGAAGTTGGTAAAGAATGATAATGACGTTGATAATAACCGGAAGAAGAAGAAGAAGAAGAAAAAGAAGAAGAAGAAGGAGAAGAAGAAGAAGCAGAACGAGAAAACAAGAACAAGAATAAGAACAAGAACAAGAGCAAGAAGAACGAGAAGTAGAAGAAAAGAAGAACAAGAAATACAAGGACAAGAAAAAAATATGAAAAAACAAGTTGAACAAAAAGAACAAAAAGAAGACTAAGTAGAAGAAGAAGAGAAGAACAAGAACAAGAGAACAAGAACAAAAAAGAACAAACAAAACGAAGAACAAAAAGAAAAAGAAGAATTAGAACTTGAAGAACAAGATGAAGAACAGGATCAAGAACAAGAGAACAATAACAAGAAGAACAAGAAGAAGGGAAATATGATAATGAAGAGCAACCAAAAAACAACTAGAACACGAAGAACAACAAGAAGAACAAAACCTAAGATCCCAAACAGATGCCTCACCCAAGTGTTGGTTCTCCAGCATGACGGCCACCAGCTGTTCCTGCAGGGCCGACAGCTGTGCCTCCGTCGTCTGCTGGTCCGCATCGCCCTGAACAGAAAAAAACAGACATCCAGGTATAAGACACACGAAGACATGATATCAAGATTAGTTACGGAGAAAGAAGAAGTTAAAAGATACAACCGCTTCGCCCTGGAGAGAGACAGAAAGACATCCGGGTATAAGACACACGAAAACATGACACCAAGAAAAGTTACGGAAGAAGAAGTTAAAAGATACAACCGCTTCGCCCTGGAGAGTGACAGAAAGACATCCGGGTATAAGACACACGAAGACATGACACCAAGAAAAGTTACGGAAGAAGAAGCAATTAAAGAATACAACCGCTTCGCCCTGGACAGAAAAACAGATATCCAGGTACAAGACACACGAAGAACCATAGATAGATAGGAAAATAGATGCCCGGGTACATAAACACGCAAAAATGGCCCAAAGAGAATTTAAAGAAAAAAAAAACACATCTAGGTATATATAAGACACACGAAGATATGGCGCCGATAAAAGTTACGTGAAAAAATATCTTCAAAACCACGTCTGGCTGGGAGCGTCACATAATTATTTCGCGCATAATTATTATTATTAATTTTTTTTTTTCAATTTATCATTCTTAATCGTCATTGCAATATCTTCCCTAATCGTAGTGTTTGGAGGGGGGAGGGTAGATGTATATACAGAGTGACTGGCTTATTCACTCACTCATTATTTATTCACTCATATTGATAGATGAATAGATAGAATACTAGAGAGATAGAGAGATTATTGACCTCCATGTACCCTTCCTCACGTGTCCTTCCTGCTTCCCCTCATCCCTTACCTTTTTCCTTTCCCTCCTTCCCTTTGCATCCCATCCCCTGCTCCTCCCCTCACCCCCTTTGCCTCCCCCTCCCTGCCGCTTTCTCGCTCCTCCATCACACCCAGAGTGGAGCGGGATGCAATTACAGCGTCGCTCAGCCACTCTGCGCGGCCTGTCACTAAGCCTTGTCAAAAACATCCCCTTAGAGGTTTCACAAAAGTCTCTTATGTCAAACTTTAAGTCCGTCCTAATTAGGCGCCACTGAACCAGGAAGAGAAATTCGTCCCTAATGAGTTGATGGAGCCCCCAAGAGTGTCTCGCGGCCGTGTTCCATTTCATTTAGCAATTCCCAATGTCTTCAGGCGGTGGGTGAGTGGTCAGCGTGCGGGCGCGTCATTCAAGAGGACCCGGGTTCGCATCCCACCCACTACCATAAGCGGACAGTTTTCAGTCACCGCCGAGTGGCCTAAGACTACCCACTTGTTGTCCTGAAGACCTCCTATCAACCCGGATTCAAGATTCTCTCTAATAGAGGATCAAAAATGAGCTCCGGGGTACAGCATGAGCCAAGCAAGATGGCACTACTATAAATGCTTGCCTGTACCATAACGGGCTGGGGCCGATCACCAGGACTCACCAAAAAATCCTACCGGCACCATAAGCGAAACGTAAAAAATAAAAAATGTTACAAACTCAAAAATCAGCGGCAGCTTCTACGTAAACTGTTTTTCGCTTACGTTAAATTCTATATACTTCTTTTCCTCTTACTCTTCAACTTGGCTCCTCCTCCTCCTCCTCCTCCTCCTCCTCCTCTTCTCAGTGGTTGTCGCCCTCGCCTCCTCCATACCTTCCCTCCTGTCACAGCCTCTTTCATCCCATCCTAAGCACCTGTTAACCCATTACCTGCCGCCACCTGCCACCCGGCACACACACACACACACACACACACACACACACACACACTCTACATCAGCATCCTTACCATACTCCTCTCTCTCTCTCTCTCTCTCTCTCTCTCTCTCTCTCTCTCTATCTCTCTCTCTCTCTCTCTCTCTCTCTCTCTCTCTCTCTCTCTCTCTCTCTCTCTCTCTCTCTCTCTCTCTCTCTCTCTCTCTCTCTCTCTTCTTCCTCGCTTTCTTATTCCTCTTTTATCACCCTCTTTCTTTTCTTCTCTCTGTTATCTTCGTCCTCTACTTTCCTTTCCTCCCTTTCTTCCTCCTTCGCCCTAACCTCCCTTATACGAACCAACGACCTCTCCTTCCCTTCCACTTCCATCGTCCCGTCCCGTGATGTAAATTGAATAAATAATGTTGAATCATGTAAATTCGCCGCGCCGGGCTGCGAGGGAAGGGAAGGTCGGAGTATAGGGGAATTGAATGGTAAATGCCAGAGTGAGGAACAGAGCGAGGCAGGGGTTCTAAGACTGTATTTCCCGATGGATTTTTTTATTTTTCTTGGCGGGGCCTGATAGTCAACCCCTAGCACATTGTGGCGCAGGCAAGTGTTTATAGTGGCGCCATCCTGCTTGTCTCATGCTGCCCCCGGAGCTCATCTTTGATCCTCTTTTTTTAGAGAGAGAGAGGATCTAGAGTCCTGGTTGATAGGAGGTCTTCAGGACAGCATGTGGGTAGTCTTAAGCCACTTGGAGGTGACTGAAAAATCCCAGCTTGTGGCGGCGGGCGGGACGTGCCTCTAACCCATTACATAGCTTCAAGAAGGGTAGAACAGCAGCAGACGGCGCATGCACATATCCCTGCATCACTATAAAAAAGGTCTCCCCTGCCACTAATGGGCTGGGGCCGACACCAAACCGCTGCCCCTCACCAAAACTTACCGACGGAGAGAAAGTTAAGGATGAAGTTTCGAATCCCTTACTGGTGGAGCTAAGACGTATTAGGCGGTAAAGCTCCTCTTTGATGGAGCAATTATGTTTTCAAGAGTTTCGAATTTCTATTATACTTGAAGGGAAAAGTTTTAAATTAAGTTTGTTGGAGAGAGGAAAGGTAACGAAACTCACCTTCAAATGTTCCATCTTGGGGTTACTCCTGATCAGGGCTCTCATTGCGGGGCTGTGGGGCGGACGGGGCGGGGCGGGGCGAAGGGCCGGGGCGGGGAATGGTGGAAAATGTCAAAACGTCGAAGAACGAAGAACGAGTACAAACACAGTAAACAGTTGTGCGCGGAGACCAGATAAGATGAAGGTGGTGGTGGTGGTGGTGATGGTGATGTGTGTGTGTGTGTGTGTGTGTGTGTGTGTGTGTGTGTGTGTGTGTGTGTGTGTGTGTGTGTGTGTGTGTGTGTGTTCGTGTGCGTGTGCCTGTCTGTCTTCCTGTATCTGTTTTTCTTTCTTTTTGTCAGATTGTAACTCTGTCTGCCTCTCTGTCAGTCCGTCTTTTTCTCTTTAATTTCAGAGCAGGCAAACGTAAGCACTTTAAAGCTCTGGGATGCAAACTGAGGGACCAATGAATCTATTAACATGGGATCTAAGCTCTTGTCCTAAGGGATCGGATGCTGTCGGTCAGTCTCTCTTCTCTTCAGTATTAGAGAGCAAACAAACTAATGCAATTGAAAGGGACCTATGAATCTATAAACATGGGATCCAACCTGTTGTCTTAAGAGATCGGATCAAATACTACCAGGCTCAGGTCTAGCTATTCGAGGTGTGTCAGGGCGGTGCTCAGTCTAAACATACTGTACCGTTCCCAAACACTATTTAACCTGTTGACCTAGAAACACAGGAGTCAGCCTTGTGTTGGTATGGCAGTGGTGTTAGGAAGCTTATGTTCAGGGAAGGTTGCGAGCGAGGCTGTAAACATAGAATCAGAAAAGAAAGTAGGTTGTAGCGGACGAAGGTTTAGATTAGTGGTAGTAGTAGTAGTAGTAGTAGTAGTAGTAGTAGTAGTAGTAGTTGTTGTTTCTGTTGTAGTAGTGGTGGTTTCAGCGGGCAGTGTGTTGTAATAGTAGTAGTAGTAGTAGTAGAAGTAGTAGAAGTAGAAGTAGTAATAGTAGTAGTAGTAGTAGTAGTAGTCGTGGGGAGTTAGGTATCCTAGGAGAGATTGGGCGAGCGTGACTTCCTGCGGCCGATATATTGCCAAGGACGAGGCGAATGAGGCGAATCTGAGGCGGCCACTGCAGGAACGAGGAACATAACTCTTAGATTAGTCGTCTCGGGGTCTGGCGGAGGAGACAAATGGAGGGCAAAGGAAGACTGAGAGAGGGAGGAAACGTGCGGCGGAGGAAAAAGAACAGAATTACACCGTAAAAGTGAGAGAAAAAGAAATATATGGGGAATGGAAATGTCTTGAGGAAGGAGACAAATGGAGGGCAAGGGAAGACTGAGAGATAGGGAGGAAGCGCGCAAAGAAGAAATAAAGAACCGAAATAAAACGTAAAAGAGAGAGAAAAAGAAGTATATGGGGAATGGAAATGTCTTGAGGAAGGAGACAAATGAAGGCCAAGGGAAGACTGAGAGAGGGAGGAAGCGTGCAAAGAAATAAAGGACCGAATTAGAATGTGAGGGAGAAAAAGTGAATCAGGAAAAGGAATGGCTTGAGGAAGGGAGGGAAACTTGTACCAAAGGGAGGAAAAAGTTAACGTAGGAAAATGAGAAGAGTTTAGGGTGCAAAAATCTATACCAAAGGAAAGAGAACTAATTAAACGTAGAAAAGGGGGAAGGAAAGTTTAACACGAGCGCAGAAATGAGGTTTAAGTGATAAAAAAAATATATAATGGAAATCGTTGGACTGAAAAATTAATCAGATATGAACGTAAAACTGGAAAATACGAGGAGAAAAGGTTTTAATGGTCCGTGGTGGTGATGGTGGTGGTGGTGGTGGTGAAGGGAGCTGATTGGTTGGTGTGGGAAGTAAAGGGGGAGAGAGAGAGAGAGAGAGAGAGAGAGAGAGAGAGAGAGAGAGAGAGAGAGAGAGAGAGAGAGAGAGAGAGAGAGAGAGAGAGAGAGTGGAGGGGGGGGGACGAAAACTCACAAATGAGAAAGTCTTACCAAGAGTCACATTACACTTATCATTTTTTTTTCTGGTGGTATTTTTTTTTTTTTTTTTTTTTTTACATTTTCTTATTAAATTATGGTCCGTTTCTTCTTCTTTTAATTTTTCAGCGGGTTACATTGCACTTGTTTTCTTTCTCTGTCTCTTTCTTTATCTCTTACTAACACTTATAAATCTGCACTTAACCACTTTTTATATATATTTTTTTTTCTCATCAATTTTCTTCTTTTGTTGCTCTGTCTCAATATTTTCTTCTTTTGCTTTTCAGTGGGTTATATTTCACTTGTTTTCTCTCTCTCTCTCTTTCTCTCTTTCCTTATCGCAATCTCTTACTTACTCATATTTCTTATTTTTCTCTTCAATTTTCTTCTTTCGTTTCTGTCTCAATATTTTCTTCTTTTGTTTTTCAGTGGGTTATATTTCACTTGTTTTCTCTCTCTCTCTCTCTCTTTCTCTCTTTCCTTATCGCAATCTCTTACTTACTCATATTTCTTATTTTTCTCTTCAATTTTCTTCTTTCGTTTCTGTCTCAGTATTTTCTTCTTTTGTTTTTCAGTGGGTTATATTTCACTTTTTTTTTCTCTCTCTCTCTTTCTTTATCGCAGTCTCTTACTTACTCTTATTTACCTTCACTTAGCTTTACTTTTTGTTAAATTTCTTTCTCTTCCTTTCTATGCTTTTTTTCTCAGTTTCAAGCTTTTTCTTCAGTGTCTCTCTTTATCGCAATCTCTTACTCTTACTTATTTTTACTCAGCTTCACTTTCTATTGTTTTCCTCGTCTATTTTCTATACTTTTGATTCTCTGTTTCATTATTTTCTTCTATTTTCTTTTTTTTTCGTCTTTTTATCAATCGTTGGCATAAGTTATTTTCAGTTTTTGTGGTAATATTTTCCTTTCTTTGTTTCTTGGAGTTTTAAGTTTTTTATTTATCATTATCTAGTTCAGGTATCTCAAAGGCCTTCATTTATGTCAAACACTGTAACCTTTTATTAATTTATCTTCTATTTCCGTGTAGCGAAAAACTTTTTTTTATGTCACTGTAACCTTTTCTTAATTTCTCTTCTATTTTCGTGTGGCGAAGAATAAAACCTTTAGCTCGCGTATAGCGGAAGTTAAAAAAAAAAAAAAAAAGGTTGTTGATGTGAGAGCCGAAAGCGTCTGACAACGCCGACCTTCGCACCCTTTATGACGCAGATACTTTGCCAAACTTCCGCAAGGCCCATGAAAAAACACCCTTGGAAATCCCAGCAACAACTTCTACGAGAGCCTTTCTAGCTAGATGTAGCTTACTAAAGTGTCGAAACGCTTGAGAATCTTGTTATAACTCATTTTTAAGGTTACAGTCGTGTGGCGCAGCAGAAATACCGCCAGGGTCATGAGAAACCACCCATAGAAATCCCACCAACAACTTCTAAGAGAGCCTTTTTAGACAGGTGTACTTGAATCTCGAAGCGTTTGAGAACACGGACGCACGCAACGTTACCAGATTATTCAAATAAAACCACCCATGAAAATCCCAGCAACAACATCTACGAGAGCCTTTTCAAATAGATATACTAGATTGTCGAAACGTTTGAGAATACAGACCCAAGCAACGTTACCATTTTATCCTAGTTAGCACACTGTATTTTAAAGTTTCTCACCCATAGCTACTGGAAAAAGTCACTAATAATTATCCCTTGCAACCGTAACTATAAATAAATCTTGTTATTGGGGTGTAGGAGACAGTTTTGGGTGATTGAAACTGATAAACACAATGTTCTAAAGCCAGTATTCTTAATCATATCGGCGCCTCAGATCGCCTGTTTGAAAAGCCTCTCGTGGAAGTTCCTGGGATTTTCATGGACTGTTTTGTGATTCTAGGGATAGTTTTACACGGCATATGCACCTTGAGCGGGGAAAACCACCCATGAAAACCCGATTATTAACCTTCTCTGTGACCTTGGGAAACAGTCGTCACGAGAGCCCAATACGTTTAATAATGTGA
This sequence comes from Eriocheir sinensis, assembly GCF_024679095.1. NCBI lineage: Eukaryota > Metazoa > Arthropoda > Malacostraca > Decapoda > Varunidae > Eriocheir > Eriocheir sinensis. The sequence goes on along the minus strand of NW_026110979.1, from coordinate 4,725 downwards.
CTATACCTACGACAATCTGACAGCGCTATAAGACCCTCGAATCCGGCCCGACTAGCCTTTATAATTAGCACATATATATTTCCTGAACACCAACATAGACGCTTTCCTTGCTCCGATGATTCCCTCTCCACCTTCCCCCGACACCAGGCGAGACGGGAGATCATATTTTTCAAGGATGTATAATGGAAAAAAGAGAAAAATAGATCAGGAACGAGGAGGAGGAGGAGGAGGAATAGGGAGAAAACTGAAATTTATACAATTGATATGTATGAAACGAAGCCTTGACCCGTGTGATACGATCAGAGAGAGAGAGAGAGAGGGGGACAAAGAAAGAGGAAGGAAGAAGAAAAAAGTGAAGAAGAGAGAAAGAGAGAGAGAGAGAGAGAGAGAGAGAGAGAGAGAGAGAGAGAGAGAGAGAGAGAGAGAGAGAGAGAGAGAGAGAGAGAGAGAGAGAGAGAGAGGGGAGGGGGGGGGAACGTGTAGGCTGGATTAAAAAAGGAGGAGGAAAAGGGAGAAAAAGAGAGAGCAAAGGGAGGAAAAAAGTGAAAGAAGGGGAGAGAGGAAAGGAGGGAGGGAGGAAAGGAGGGAGGGAGGGAGGGAGGGAATGGCTTGTGACACCTGCCATGCCGTGTTGAAGGTGTGCTGTTTAAAGGAGAGAGAGAGAGAGAGAGAGAGAGAGAGAGAGAGAGAGAGAGAGAGAGAGAGAGAGAGAGAGAGAGAGAGAGAGAGAGAGAGAGAGAGAGAGAGAGAGATGTAATAAATAATAATGTCGGAAAAGCAAAGAAAAAAAAGAAAATGAATGAATGAAAAGAAAATGATTTTTTTTGTCTTTCCTTCTTCCTTCCTTCCTTATTTCCTTCTTTGTTGCCTAATTCTTTCTTCCTTTCTTTCTCTATTCCATCCTTCCTTTCTTTCCTTCTCTTTCTTTGTAATTCTTCTTTCATTCCTATTTTTTCCACTCCTTTTTTTCCTTTTCCTCTCCTTCTTTCTTTTCTTTCCTCAGTATTTTCTTTTTCTTTCGTCCTTCCTTTCTTCCTCTGTTCCCTCCTTCCTTCCTTCCTTTCCTTCTCTTTCTTTTTACTTTCTTTCATTCCTCTCCATTCGTTTCCATTCCTTTTTTTTCCTCTTCTCAATATTTCTTTTTTCTTTCTTTTTCCTTTTCCTTTCTTATCTTTTTCCTCCTTTTTCTTCCCTTCCCGTTTATTTTTCATCATTTCTCTTTAATTTTCTTTCATTCTTTTCTAATTTCTTCCACTCCTTTTTTCCTCTTTTCCTCCTTTCTTTCCTTTCCTCAATATTTCCTCTTTCTTTCTGTCTTCCTTTCTCTGCTCCCTTTTCTTCTTCGTTTCTCCATTCCTTTCTTTTTTTCTTTCTTTCCTTTTCTTTCTTTAATTTTCTTCACACTATTTTCTGTTTTCTTCCATTCCTTTTTTTTTCGCTTTAATCCCTCTTTCTTTCCTTCCTTCTCTCGTTACTTTCTTTCCCGGTATTTTTCTTTAGTTTTTTTTAATAACACTTTTTCTTCTATCCTTTTCTTCGTCTCCTTTTCATTTCCTCATTTCCTTTTCCTTTTTCATCTTCATCCTTTCTTTTCCTTTCTCTTTTTTTCTCTCTTTACATTTCTCTATTCCTCTACTCAATTATTTCTACATCTCTTTTACGTCTCTATAGTTTAATTTTTTTCCCTTCCCTTGGCGTCACGCTTCATCGTTTCCTTTTCCCTTCTTTTTTTTTCCTCCTTTCTTTTCCTTTCTTTCCTATTTCTCTCCCATTATATTTTTTCTCTATTCCTCCATGCAATTATTTCTACTTTTCTTTTCCGTCTCTTCAGTTTTCTTTTTTCCCTTCCCTTTGGTGTCACGCTTATAAGTCAGGTGTTGGCAGGGCAAGAGGAGCTCAGCGAGGACTATTTTTGGCAGCCGGGTTCACCTTTTTCCTGCCCTTTTTATACCTCTCCGTGTTTTTGTAATTTTCCTTCCCTTCCTGCCCCGAGAATTTAACTTAATGACTTCTCGCTGCCAAGAAAGTAAGTGTCGCTGATTTATGGGTTTGATTATTTGTTTGTTTGACCTGTATTTTATTTATTTACTTTTGTTTTTTGTTTGTTTGTTTGTTTTTGTTTTGTTTTTGCGACGCGTGACGAATGTTTTTTTTTTTTTTTCTATTGTGGCCATGTTAATTTTTTTTGTGTGTGTTTACTGCTACTACTGTTACTACTACTACTACTACTACTACTACTACTGCTACTGCTGCTACTTTTACTACTACTACTACTACTACTACTACTACTGCGACTACTACTACTACTACTTATCGTTACTACTACTACTACTACTACTACTCACTACCGTACTACTACTACTACTATTACTACTACTACTACTACTACTACTACTACTACTACTACTACTACTACTACTACTACTACTACTACTACTACTACTACTACCGCTAATAATTAACACACACACACAATAATAATAATAATAATAATACACCTCATATTTTTTTTTGGCTCTGTAATTTTAAAAGAATTAATATCTCCATTCTTCCTCCTCCTTTCCTCCTCCTCACAACTCTCTCTCTCCTCCTCCTCTTGTCTCTCTCTCTCTCTCTCTCTCCTCCTCCTCTCTCTCTCTCTCTCTCTCAAGTAAAGGTAAATATTGACTTGCCTCCTTCCAAAATGTTCCCGTCAAGAGGAGGAGGAGGTGGAGGACAGGAGGATGGTGGAGGTAGTGGTGGTGGTGGTGGTGGAGGAGTTGAAGGAGGAGAAGGAGGCAGGAGTAGGAAGAAGGAGGAAGAGGAAAATTTCTACCATAATTTAGCAACAACATTCTTTTCATTTTCTATTTACTTTTCTTTATCTTGCCGTGTGTGGGTGTGTGTGTGTGTGTGTGTGTGTGGGTGTGTGTGTGTGTGTGGTGTTTACCAAAACTCATTCATTTCTAAATAACCAAGAGAGAGAGAGAGAGAGAGAGAGAGAGAGAGAGAGAGAGAGAGAGAGAGAGAGAGAGAGAGAGAGAGAGAGAGAGAGAGAGAGAGAGAGAGAGAGAGAGAGAGAGAGAGAGAGTCAGACTTCCATTGCAATCTAAATGAAGAACGAGAGAGAGAGAGAGAGAGAGAGAGAGAGAGAGAGAGAGAGAGAGAGAGAGAGAGAGAGAGAGAGAGAGAGAGAGAGAGAGAGAGAGAGAGAGTAACATGAGTTGCTTTAAAACCCGTTCTGTGCAGCTGTGTGTGTGTGTGTGTGTGTGTGTGTTTCAGCTTCTGTGTCCAACTGAAACATACTTACACACACACACACACACACACACACACACACACACACACACACACACGTGTGACCCTTCCCTTTGACATTTGACCCGACGAGCAGCTCTCTCCACAGCTCCCTCCTTCCTCTCCTCTTTTCCTCTCTCTTTCCCTTCTCACCTTCTACTTGTCATCTTCCTCCCTCCCACCTCCCCCGTTCTCTACTCTCCCCCATCACTTCTCTGTCCTCCATCACCCCCTCTTTCTCTCTCTCTCTTTCTCTTACTCTTTTATTTATCAAGGGCATAGCACGAAGAGGAAATGGGGTAAAGACGAAGGTATAATTGTTGGAGGAGAAAAAACAGTAATGGTCATATTCTTCAACATCTCGGTCCGCAAGCACACGTATTTAATAAAGCTTTCATAGGAGTTGTGGGCATTTCCAGGGGTAGCTTTATGACCCTGGAGATATTTCAAGCATCCTTCTATACCATGAACCTGAAAAAACGACTCATTAGAACCCGACTGATCTCCTTTTTGGCCTTCGGAAATGCCGGATGTGAAGGGCGCAAGCGTCTGAGCATACCGACATAGGAGTGTACAGTCGTATGATGTTGATTCTTCTGATGGAGTTGTTTTGTATCGAACCTCTCTCTCCTTAGGTCCATATTCTTATACCTATCGGGCTCCCATTACGGCTGTTTTCCATGGCCACAGAGAAGATTAATCGGGTTTTCGTTGGGTGATTTTCCCGTTCAAGATGCAGCAGTCGGGTAAAACAATCACTGGGGTCGCCAAAGAGTCCATGGAAGCCCCAGCAACTTCTACGAACGAGAGGCTTCTCAAACAGGCGAACTGAGATGTCGATACGTTTAAGAGTTCGGGTTTTGATCCTCCCTCAGTTTTTTCTCTTCCCATCTGCCCAGCTCTCCTTTTCTCCTCTCCTCCATTTTCCATTAAAGAAAGGAAAAATAGTTGTAAGCTCATCTTAACTTGGTAATGAGGAGTGATAGCTTGAATAAGGCTGAAAGAGTTTGAGAGAGAGAGAGAGAGAGAGAGAGAGGAGAGAGAGAGAGGAGAGAGAGAGAGAGAGAGAGAGAGAGAGAGAGAAAGAGTTTGAGAGAGAGAGAGAGAGAGAGAGAGAGAGAGAGAGAGAGAGAGAGAGAGAGAGAGAGAGAGAGAGAGAGAGAGAGAGAGAGAGAGAGAGAGAGAGAGAGAGAGAGAGAGAGAGAGAGAGAGAGAGAGAGAGAGAGACCCAAAAAAGGCATATAAAGCAAAATGAATTTAATGAGAAAGAGTTTAGAAAATTAAAAAAATACAAGACTGGAAGCGTAAAAAAGAAGAGAGAGAGAGAGAGAGAGAGAGAGAGAGAGAGAGAGAGAGAGAGAGAGAGAGAGAGAGAGAGAGAGAGAGAGAGAGAGGGACACACAGAGAGAGAGCACACACACACACACACACACACACACACAAAGAGAG
>NW_026110978.1:32500-45000 GCF_024679095.1 Eriocheir sinensis | reverse complement strand
GTTTTCCAATTGTATAACTTTAAATATCTTGGCTATATCTATGTCCTTCTTCTCCTCAAATTCACTCATGCTAACCAACCCTCCTCCTCCTCCTCCTCCTTCTCCTCTTCACCCCCTCCTCCTCTTATTCCTCTTCCTTCTTCTCAAATTCACTCATGCTAACCAACCCTCCTCCTCCTCCTCCTCCTCCTCCTCCTCCTCTCCTCCTCCTTCTCCTTCTCCTCTTCACCCCCTCCTCCTCTTATTCCTCTTCCTTCTTCTCAAATTCACTCATGCTAACCAACCCTCCTCCTCCTCCTCCTCCTCCTCCTCCTCCTCCTACTCCTCCTCCCCCTCCTCCTCCTCCTCCTCCTCCTCCTTCTTCTCCTCCTCCTCCTCCTCCTCTCCACCCCCTCCTTCTCTTATTCCTCTTCCTTCTCAAATTCACTCATGCTAACCAACAATCCTCCTCCTCCTCCTCCTCCTCCTCCTCCTCCTCCTCCTCCTTCTCCTCCTCCTCCTCTCCTCTTCATCCTCCTCCTCCTCCTACTCCTCCTCCTCCTTCTTCTCCTCCTCAAATTCCTCATGCTAACCAACCATCCTCCTCCTCCTCCTCCCTCCTCCTCCTTCTCCTCCTCCTCCTCCTCTTCCTCCTCCTCCTCCTCCTCCTCCTCTTCCTCCCCCGCCACAGGGTCAGAAGGTCAAGGAACGCCCCATTGCCAGCACCTTCTACGCACCCTTCGACCTTTACGAGCGAGGCAAGTTCGACGAGGTCCTTGAGGGGATGGTCAGCTCCCACGCCCAGAACGAAGACATGGCCATTTCCGAAGCCATGACCAGCAAGATGTTCGAGGACGCTAAGACTGGTGGGTATGGGGGTATGGTGGGGGTGGGTATATAGGGGATTTTTATATTTTTTTATCTTCATTTTATTTGAATTATTATTATTTTTTTTTTTTGTGTGTGTATTTAGTGTGGTGTGTACGTGTGTCTGTTCTTCTGTCTCCTCTTTCTCCTCCTCCTCCTCCTCTTCTTCCTCTTCTTCCTTTTCTGCATCATCTTGTTCTTGTTCTTCCTCCTCCTCTTTTTCTTCTTGTTCTTGTTCTTGTTCTTCTTTCTCCTCCTCCTCCTCCTCCTCCTCCTCTTCTTCCTCTTCTTCCTTTTCTGCATCATCTTGTTCTTGTTCTTCCTCCTCCTCTTTTTCTTCTTGTTCTTGTTCTTCTTCTTTCTCTTCCTCCTCTTCCTCCTCCTCCTCCTCTTTTGCTTTATCTTCTGCATCTTCTTCTTCCTCTTTGCTTTCCTCCTCCTCCTCCTCTTCTTCTCTCCTCTTCCTCCTCCTTGTCTCCTCCTCTGTGTGTGTGTGTGTGTGTGTGTGTGTGTGTGTGTGTGTGTATTACCTATTTCTGGTCATATATCTCTTTCTATCTTTCAATATCTATCTATCTATCTATCAGGTGTTGGCCTGGACCTGGCGGCACAGATCCTGCAGCAGGGGCGTGACCACGGCATCGCTGGATACAACCGCTGGAGGCTCTTCTGTGGCCTCCCAAAAGCTGCCTCCTTCCAAGACCTGAGTGACGTCGCTGCCCCGGAAAACATCAAGAAACTACAAGGGATTTATAAGTAAGGAAGCCTTGTATTGGTAGCTTCAGTTTGCTTGTTGGGAAATGCCTATGTTGTTCTGCGCTAGAGAATGTCCCTGAAGCCGAAAGCAGTGTTTATAGTGTGTTCCGGCTAGTCTGTGTCTGTCCTAGGTTAATGTTAGCTGTCAGACTGTTATGTAAAGTCTTAAGTTCTTATGGATTTAATATGATAGCAAGGAGGTAGTGGGTTAGGTCAGGTCTGTCCCAGGTTAATGTTAGCTGTCAGACCGTTATGTAAAGTCTTAAGTTCTTATGGATTTAATATGATAGCAAGGAGGTAGTGGGTTAGGTCAGGTCTGTCCTAGGTTAATGTTAGCTGCCTCCTGAAAGCTGTCTCCTTCCAAGACCTCAGTGATGTCGTTGCCCTGGAAAACACCAAGAAACTACAAGGGATTTATAAGTAAGGAAGCCTTGTATCAAAGCCTTAAGTCTGTGATCTTAACCCCCATACATTTCTCTGTTAACACAATTTCTTATATATTTTTTAGCCCTGAGAATACAAGATGCCTTTCCTTCAAGATGGAGACATTGGGAAAGGCCTTTGTTATCCTGCACTAGACTAACAATGCCTTGCAAATACTACTACAACCTCTACTAACAATGTGGTAACTCTCATCCATCTCCCAGGCATGTGGATGATGTGGATCTCTTCACCGGTGGACTCGCGGAAAAGCCAAACCGTGGAGCGCTGGTCGGGCCCACGTTTGGCTGTTTGATTGGTCGCCAGGTCCACTACCTGAGGCGAGGCGATCGTTACTGGTATGAGGACGACATCCTGCCCTCCTCATTCACTAAGGGTACGCGTGTGTGTGTGTGTGTGTGTGTGTGTGTGTAAGTTAGTAAGTATATATTTATTGCTATCAAAACATCATATACATAGATACAAACAAAAACATCGTAAATTAAGCATCGGTCTGTGTGTGTGTGTGTGTGTGTGTGTGTGTGTGTGTGTGTGTGTGTGTGTGTGTAGAGAAGTGCTTAACCCGGTAACAGCGGGTATCATGTTTCTTAATGGTCCTTCTAAGCAAGAAAAATGAGAAAAATCATGATCCATACAAACCATTTCATAATATATATCAAAGCATTTGTAATCAGTTTTTGTATCATCTTTTGGGGGATGTTACATCATGGCACAAATTTGGCCCGTCGCTGCTACACGGTAAAGCCACAAATTTGGCCTGTCGCTGCTACAGGGTAAAGCCACAAATTTGGCCCGTCGCTGCTACATGGTAAAGACACAAATTTGGCCCGTCGCTGCTACACAGTAAAGCCACAAATTTGGCCTGTCGCTACTACACAGTAAAACCACAAATTTGGCCTGTCGCTACTACACGGTAAAGCCACAAATTTGCCCCGTCGCTGCTACATGGTAAAGCCACAAATTTGGCCCGTCGCTGCTACACAGTAAAGCCACAAATTTGGCCCGTCGCTGCTACACGGTAAAGCCACAAATTTGGCCAGTCGCTGCTACACTGTAAAGCCACAAATTTGGCCCGTCGCTGCTACCGGGTAAAGCCACAAATTTGGCCCGTCGCTGCTACACAGTAAAGCCACAAATTTGGCCCGTCGCTGCTACACGGTAAAGCCACAAATTTGGCCTGTCGCTGCTACACGGTAAAGACACAAATTTGGCCCGTCGCTGCTACACGGTAAAGCCACAAATTTGGCCTGTCGCTGCTACACTGTAAAGACACAAATTTGGCCCGTCGCTGCTACCTGGTTAAGATTCCCAACCTAAATATTTTCCTGCGTCACCAATAACATATATCTAGATAGTATTTAAAGATATACCAAGTCAATTTTTGGCTCACGTACGTTCAATAAACACTTTCAGAACAACTTTACGAGCTCTGCAAGACCAGCCTGGGACGTGTGATCTGCGACAGCAGCGACAAGCTCCAGCACGTCCAGCCCAAGGTCATGCTGGAGGCTGATTCCTTCCTGTAAGTATGAGAATGACGGTCAAACTATGAGGTTCTGTATGAGTCAGTATGTGCTGTTTTAATAAGTGTGTTTACGATAGTTTTAAGCTTGTATTCTTAAGCATCTCAGAGCGCCAGATCGCCTGTTTGAAAATAGTTACATAGATAGATAGAACGTGAATGTTGGATAGATGCGTGTGTGTGTGTGTTTATGTGACGAGCTATGTGTTACGTCTACGCATGTGTTGCCATTATGAGGGAATGTTTTGGGTTAAGGAAGGGACGGATAGCTGGACAGACAGACTGAGGACCAGGTGATAGTTAACCAAGCTCTCCACCCACAGCAATGCACCAATGGCCTGCCAGGGGAAGCATATCAAGGGTGTGGACCTGAAGAAGTGGAAGACCGCCAGCCCCAACTTCATCATTCCCGACAAGATGCTTCAGGAGAGCATTGAGAGGGCCAGGCGCGACATCACCAACATGAGGGACTCCGAGTGGAACCTCTGGGAAGCACGTGAGTGTTGGCGTGTGTGTGTGTGTGTGTGTGTGTGTGTTTTCTTTTTTCTTTTAATTTCAACGGTTAATATTTCTAAGTGTATATTTCTGTGTGTGTGTGTGTGTGTGTGTGTGTGTGTGTGAGAGAGAGAGAGAGAGAGAGAGAGAGAGAGAGAGAGAGAGAGAGAGAGAGAGAGAGAGAGAGAGAGAGAGAGAGAGAGAGAGATTTACTTATCTATATGTACGTATGTAATATAATGATAATGATGATGATGATGATAGTGAGGTCAGTACAGGGGGGTGAAGGATGGAGGGGAGGGGGGAGTGACCTAGGATGACCCCAAATACACACAATGACCTACTTTGACTATGACATTATTATTATTTTTTTCTTTCTCTGACCATCTTGTGAGCCTATGGGGAGGCCTATTCTGACATGACTTGTGATTGGTGTGTGTGTGTGTGTGTGTGTGTGTGTGTTTCATTATGGAAAAGGCCTATTGAAATCTACAGAACTATACTGACATGACTAGTGATTGGTGTGTGTGTGTGTGTGTGTGTGTGTGTGTGTGTGTAGCCATGGAGCCCAACTTAACAATGACACACACTGGAACATAATAATCCCATAATAAACACAAATATAACACTTAAAAATCAGGTATAAATCACAGTATAGCGTGTTCAGCGAAGTCCCAGGTGTAATTAACAGATGCCGTGAAGACTAGCTTGCCGGCACACCCTAACGCACACACCGAACACACTCTACCCTTTACACATGGTAGGTCACACACACACATACACACACACACTCCATAGATACGGAGACGGAACCACACGAGCGTAAAGCCCAGGCCTACAACTACAGCTACAACTAGGTAAATACAACAAGGTAAATACACACAATTCCCTTAACACATGTTCCCCTCTCTCTCTGACTGACTGCCACTAACACCTTCTAGCACACACACCAACTGACCCAGGACCCAGAACGAAGCAACAGACTAACTCCCGACCCAGACTGACCCCAAGCGGACACCCCAGGACGCAACGCCCGACCTGGGGCCAACGCGTGACCCTGACCTCATGCAAGCGCTGGTGGGCAGGGGTCAGGCAGGGGAGTGAGGACGAAGTTGAGTCCGAGGGTTATGCAGGGAGGCCGAGGAGCTTCTGACGGATTGCTTTAGCGCGGTGTCAAGGCTTGGGGATTATGAGGCAACACGAACGGCAGCTGTGGCAGAAACGTGAGTAACTTGACCCACACACGCACTCACACACGCACTCACTCACTCACGAATGCACTCATTTTGTGTGTGGGGGGTGGGGGTTAGAAGAGGTTGTGGTGGTCCTACGCACTCATTTTTCATGTTAGGTTCGGAATATGACTTTCACCCGCACGCACGCACTCACGCACTCACAAGCCTCCTTCTCCTCCTTCATCCTTTTCTTCCTTATTTCCTCCTCCTCCTCCTACTCCTACTTTTTCTCATTGGAACTTTTTTTTCTTCTACATAATTTTCTTTCCTCCTCCTCCTCCTCCTCCTCCTCCTTTTTCTCATTCAAACTTTTTTTTCTTCTCCATATTTTTCTTTCCTCCTCCTCCTCCTCCTCCTCCTCCTCCTCCTCCTCCTTTTTCCCATTAAAACTTTTTTTTATTCTTAATAGTTTTCTTTCCTCCTCCTCCTCCTCCTTTTCCCATTCAAACTTTTTTTCTTCTCCATATTTTCTGTCCTCCTCCTCCTCCTATTTTTCTCATTCAAACTTTCTCATTCAAACTTTTCTTACTCAGATTGTTACCCAACCGACGAGGGAAAATAACTTATTAGACCTAGTACTCGTGAGTGATTCAGATCTCACACGTGAATGTCAAGTCGGCGAAAAACTGGATGGTTGCGACCATCACCTAATTCGCCTAAATATCAGAACAGACCATGAACTCACCGAAAACACGTCCAAGATTCCAGACTACAAAAAAGCCAATTTTAACTTCGCTCGTGAGCTGCTAACCCAGACATCTTGGGAACCCATGAACTTCACTCCGGTGGACGGCGCGTGGAAAGGCTTTAAGAACAAACTCCTGGAGGTAGAGAGAACGACTGTTCCCAAGAAGACAAGGAGAACAAATAATGCCACAAGCACACCATGGATGACTACCCAAGTTCGACGGGCGATTAATTTGAAGAAGAGAAAATACAACTTGCTAAAGGAAAACAGCACTGACGAGGCACGCGAACAGTACCATCAAAGCCTCAGAGCTTGCAGAACACTCATTCGCCAGAGTAAACGCGACTATGAAAAGCAAATTGCACGCGAAGCCAAGTCCAACCCGAAAAAGTTCTTCACGTATATAAGAACCAAAAAGAAGACAAAAAGCAATATCGGTCCCCTAAAAGATGAAAGTGACGTACTAACACAGGACAGTAGACAAATGGTCGAAATCCTAAACAGGAACTTCGCGTCAGTGTTCACGGTCGAGAATACCCAGTCCGTACCCGAGAGCCCTTCCCCACCGATGGGAATCACTCCCCTAGAAATTAGTACAATCGACGAACGGGAGTACCTAGACAAACTCGAGACAAACAAGTCTACCGGACCCGACGACTTGTCACCCAGGCTGCTCAAGGAACTCAAGCAGCAAATCCTCAAGCCACTCACCGCCATCTACAATCTGTCACTACAACAAAACAAAGTCCCGAAAGACTGGAAACAAGCGAATGTAACACCGATCTACAAAAAGGGAGACAAAAGTGTGGCCCTAAACTACAGACCAATCAGCTTGACCTCAGTGGCGGGAAAAATCCTCGAGAAGATCATCAGAGACAAACTCGTTAGGTTCCTTGAAGACAACAACATCATTTCCGATGCTCAGCACGGTTTCAGGAACAAGCGCTCATGCTTAACCAATTTATTGGACTTCTTCCAAGGTATCTATGAAAACTGGGATAATCATATCCCCAGTGATGTTATATATCTAGACTTTCAGAAAGCCTTTGACAAAGTGCCACATGAAAGACTCCTCAAGAAACTTAAGTCGGCAGGATTAGGCGACGATCTGACAGCGTGGATCAAAGACTGGCTCACTGAAAGAAAACAACGAGTTGTACTCAACGGACAGGCCTCCGAGTGGCTCCCGGTCACAAGTGGAGTGCCACAGGGGTCAGTGCTGGGACCCATACTTTTCATCATATATATCAACGACCTAGAACTAGGATTAAAATCCAATCTTTCAAAATTTGCCGACGACACTAAGGTGGGTGGGAAGGCCCTCACAACGGCAGACTGCGAAATTATCCAGAGAGACCTGGACCAGATCACTCGGTGGTCGGAAAAATGGCAGATGTCCTTCAACACTACCAAATGTAAAGTAATGCATATCTGATCCAGAAACAGCAACCACACATATCACATGGGTGGCGAACCACTACATGTTGTGCAAGAGGAAAGAGACCTCGGGGTCACCATCAGCAGTGACTTGAAACAAACAAAACACTGCAAGTCCGCCTGTAAGAAAGCCAATACAATGCTTGGGTTCATATCGAGGAACTTTGAATACAAGACGCCGGGAGTTATGTTATCCTTGTATAATTCGCTGGTAAGGCCCCACCTGGAATACGCCGTGCAATTCTGGTCTCCTAATTACAGGAAAGACATTGAATTACTTGAGAGAGTACAGCGCCGCGCCACGAGGATGATACCATCACTGAGGACGAAACCCTATGAAGAGCGACTCTAGCGACTCAACCTCTTCACGTTGGAAAAGAGACGCCTGCGGGGAGACATGATAAAAGTCTTTAAGTACCTGAACAAGCTCAGCAACGTTGATCACTCCAAACTCTTCACGCTACAAACTAACCTGAGAACAAGAAACAACGGAAAAATAATTCAAGCAAAGCGATGCAATACCGACATCGGCAGGAGTTATTTCTCGAATAGAGTTGTTCGCCACTGGAACAGCCTTCCTGCAGAAGTGGTTAGCGCAGAGACCATCAACTCCTTCAAGAAACGCATTGATCGCCACTTTGCTGCAACGGGTGTGAACTGAACGTTCCCAAGAGTAGGTACACAAGTGCTTTAATCCTTCCCTGCAAGCCACTCCTATGGCAAACGGATTGCTTAAATCACTGAACGCAGGCAGCCTAGTAATGAGCCAACAGGCTTTCTGCTGCCTGCTAGTCCATGTTTCCATGTTTCCTCCTTTTTCTCATTCAAACTTTTTTTTCTTCTCCATATTTTTCTTTCTTCCTCCTCCTCCTCCTCCTCCTCCTTTTTCTTATTCAAACTTTTTTTCCTTACCTGACCTGCCATATAGTCCTTCCCAGCCTTACCAGACCCTTAGCAATGAGTCGGGTATTTACCAAACCTCAAACATGACCTCAAACCACTACTGGCTCTTCTCTTCTCTTCTCTTATTCTTTGTATTGTTCTTTTTATTGGTATTCTTCCTCTTCTTCTGTTTCTTCTTCCTTAATTCTTCATATTATTATTATTATTATTATTATTATTATTTTTATTATTATTATTATTATTATTATTATCATTATTATTATTGTTTTCTTTCATTTTCTTTTCTTATTTTCCTTATATTCCTGTCTTCTTTTTCGTTACTATTAACATTCTTCAGGTCAGGTCAAGTCATTACGTAGGTCATTTCTCACGACCTGACAACTAACTGACCCGTCTTTCCCCCTCCATCCCACAGGTCAGGCAGCATAAGGGCACGAAAAACACGCGCAGCTGACCGCCAGCTGAAGGACTACTGAATCCGGGTCACCAAGCAGCGTCCTCGACCTGATGGAAGTGTTGGCAAACATTGACGTGAGCGACATCATGGAAATCCCCAGTGTGTTTGAGTGTGACGACCAGACCTGCCTTGCGACCATACACCACGATTCCGTACGGCGACAGGATGGTGCAATAACCTGAATTTCCCGTCCTTCGGCAAGTCATTCCGGGCCAAGAGTCGTCTGTTGAGGCCCTCCTATGAAGGTGGTGAGTGTGTGTGTGTGTGTGTGTGTGTGTGTGTGTGTGTGTGTGTGTGTGTGTGTGTGTGTGTGTGATTGGGGGTTGTGTCTGTGTGTGTGTGTGTGTGTGTGTGTGTGAGGGGGGGTTGTGTCTGTGTGTGTGTGTGTGAGGGTGGTGTGTGTGTGTGTGTGTGCGTCTGTGTGTGTGTGCATTTAGATGTGGTGTACGTAATATCAATTCTGTGTGTGTGTGTGTGTGTGTGTGTGTGTGTGTGTGTGTGTGTGTGTGTGTGTGTGTGTGTGTGTGTGTGTGATTGACAGGCTATGAGAGAAGGGAAGGGAAGGGAAGGGAAGAGAAGAGAAGAGAAGGGAAGGGAAGGGAAGGGAAGGGAAGAGAAGGGAAAGAAAAATGAAAGAAAATGAGACAGAGAGAGAGAGAGAGAGAGGGAGAGAATATGCATGTATGTGTATATGTATAGACAAACAAATTATAACCACCACTACTACTACTAATAATAATAATGATACTAATACTACCATTACTACTACTACTACTACTACTACTACTACTACTACTACCATTACTACTACTACTACAACTACTACCATTACTACAACAACTATCCCCCTATTTCCAGGCCTATCTAAGCCACTACTACTACTACTACTACTACTACTACTACTATTAACCCCAGTATTCTACCTCCATTTCCAGGGCTATCAAAACCCTGAGCTACGTCAATCACAGGTCAGCCGCTTCCCTCCCCTCGGCTAATCTCTACGAACATGCACAACGATGTCTCGGCTCCTCATGTTCGCTACACCCTCATGGTCATGCAATGGGGGCAGCTTATCGACCATGACATCATCTTCACGCCCATCAACAAAGGTATGTGTGTGTGTGTGTGTGTGTGTGTGTGTGTGTGTGTGTGTAATGGTTTATTGCTAACATTTTAAGAGTTTTTTAATTGTATAACTATAAATATCTTGGCTATATCTATGTCTGTGTGTGTGTGTGTGTGTGTGTGTGTGTGTGTGTGTGTGTGTGTGTGTGTAATTGTATATTGCTAACATTTTAAGAGTTTTTAATTGTATAACTATAAATATCTTGGCTATATCTATGTCTGTGTGTGTGTGTGTGTGTGTGTGTGTGTGTAAGTAATGGTTTATTGCTAACATATTTATCTCTCTCTCTCTCTCTCTCTCTCTCTCTCTCTCTCTCTCTCTCTCTCTCTCTCTCTCTCTCTCTCTCTCTCTCTCTCTCTCTCTCTCTCTTTTTTTTATTTTTTTATTTAAACATGTTCAGTACATTAGTACATGGCAGTATTATTTGTCTATGCTAAAGTTCCCCCGACCGTTGGGGAGCTATTTAAAAGCTTCTGCCGATTATATTATACAATTATTATACAATATATTATACAATTATATATATACATATTTACGGTGGGTGTAGGAGTAGCCACCTGTGGGACGCAACCTTCATCTGCTGAGTGGACAGTTGTGTCACATCCACATCAGCAGTGAGGTTGTTCCACCACACCATCGCTGGAGCGGGCCATTGGCACTTCCAGGAGGGAGGCGTTGCTCAGCACCGTTCTCGTGCTGCGCTCAGACCTCCTCCAGGTAGCCCTCAGGTCCGTCAGGTGGGGCACTAGGCCCACTTGTGCCTTGTGTAGCACCGTCAGGGCAGCGACGCAGCGACGGTGCTCCAGGCTGTTCAGCTGGTTCGTGGCTGGTCTTGCCCTTCCTTCGTGTGGGTGTTGTTGTTGTTGTTGTTGTCGCTGTGTCTCCCACTGGCTCGGTCGGTGGTGCTGGGTGCCGTTGATGAGGCGTTCAGCCCTCCTCTGCACCTTGTCTAGCAGGTTGAGGTGGCAGCGGGCGCTGGCCATCCAGGTGAGCGGTGCATACTCCATCACTGGACGGACTTGTGCCTTATAGAGGGTGTTCAGGCCTTCAGCATCGAGGAGGTTCTTCATGCGGCGCAGGAGGTTCACCTTCTGGGAGGCTTTTTGCGCCACCCTTTCAAGGTGACGGTCAAACCGCAGCTGGGAGTCCACCTCCACGCCCAGGATGTCGACGCTGGACTGCAGAGGGATGGTGTCATTCCCGAATCTCAGTCTGCCGTGAAGTTGCCTCGCGTCCTCCCGAGAACGTGATATTACCATGGCGTGGGTTTTGTCAGGGGCAAACCTGACTTGCCATCTCTTTCCCCAGGCTGTTGACGGACTCTATCACGTCCTGGACTTCCTCTCTCTTGTATGTTCTGGAGAGGGTGCAGTCGTCGGCGTAGGCGCTTGCTGCCGGGATGGTTTGCAGGAGGTCGTTAAAGTATATGTTCCACATAATAGGTCCAAGGACGGACCCCTGTGAAATGGAGGCCTCCACCGGGAAACTGGTCGAGGTGCTTCCGTTGACTGCTACGCGGAGGCTCCTGCCTAACAGGTAGTTTGAGAGCAGGCGCAGCAGGTCCCCCGTGATGCCTAGTTGCTGTAGCTTCGCCGTCAGACCGTGGTGCCAAACGGAGTCGAACGCACCAGCTATATCCAGGGCAATCACGAGAGAGGGGTGGCCGTCATCAAGGGCGTCATGCCAGGACTTTGAGAGGAGAAGGAAGAGGTCGGAGGTAGAGCGGCCTTTCCGAAAACTAAACTGCTTCGGTGACTGCAGGTGGGTTTCCTCGAGGAAGGATGTCAATTGCTCCCCGATGATCCTCTCAAATATCTTGCTGATGATTGGGAGGAGTGATATTGGCCTGTAATTGTCTGGCTCAGACCTGGATTTTTTCTTGTGTACGGGTGTGACTCTGGCCTCCTTCCACTGTGCACGCCACACCCCGCTCTGCAGGCATCGCCGGAAGATCTGGGCGAGGGGGGTGGTGAGCTCATCGGAGCATCGCCGCAGTAAGTATGGACTCACGCTGTCAGGGCCTGGCGCCTTCCTGGTGTTGACGCCCCTCAGATGTCTCCTGACAGCGTCCTCAGAGATTAGCACATTCTCTAGTCTTGAGGCGATGAGTTGTGGGAGGGTGGGCGGCTGCCTGTCTGGCTCCTGGGTTGTCATCTTTGACAGAAGTGACAGGCCAGCAGGTCAGACTTTTCACGGATGTTGATGGACAGGTCTCCTTGAGGTTTCCTCAGGGGCTGGATTCTTTCCTGGGGGTTATGGCCTTGCTGTTCCTTCACCAGCCCCCACCACTGTTTCGGGTCGGTTTGGTTAGAGGACAGCTTTCTCCTCCTGTCGGCGTCCCACCTTTCTTTTGCCCACTTTGCTGTCCTCGTCATATTTTTGCAGGCTCGTCTGTGTTGGGCCTTATTTTCCTGCGTGGGGTGTCTTTTATATCTTGTCCAAGCCTTGTGTTTCCTTTCGGCTGCAATACGGCACCTGTACCAGAACCAAGGCTGGTCTTTGGGCTGGATGAGTAGGTGCGGTGGGGACGTGTTGCTGCTGGACGGTATTGAGGACAGTGGTGAGGGCGAGACGTCATGTTGTGGGTCACCGTT